>NC_134820.1:32728886-32731386 GCF_046742065.1 Oratosquilla oratoria | reverse complement strand
ATCAGGAGCTGGAGAAGCTACTACAACATGTGGTACTGGGCGACATGAACGCGAGAACTGGAGACAGGCTGGCGAAGGAAGCGTCTGGTAACTTGAGTAGTAGATAGAAAACGGAGTTCGAGGAGCGAGTTCGGAGACGGGCGGAAGAACCTCTTTGAATCAGAAGCTGGAGAGGTAACTACAGCATGTGGTGGCGAGCGACATGAGCACGAGAACTGGAGACAGCCTGGCAAAGGAAGCGTCTGGTAACTTAAGTAGTAGATAGAAAACGGAGTTCGAGGAGCGAGTTCGGAGACGGGAGGAAGAACCTCTTTGAATGATGGGAGCAGCAACCTGCTCTGCATATAATGTGGGGATGTGTAGGGCCTGCGTCGGTAATTTGCATTTGATATTTATCCGGAGTCTTCCGTAGGTTTTATATAGAGGATTCAGGGAGAGGAATATTGTGTGTTCAACGCGATGGCAAAGGCGTTTGAAATGAGATTATTACCATTTCATAATCGATTTCCAGAATATTATTAGGAATATATATATATATATATATATATATATATATATATATATATATATATATATATATGTATATATATATATATATATATATTTGTGGATTATATCTGCAAAGTCATTCAGAATAAACGATTATAAATTGGAAAATGTGGAGATGACTAGTGTTAATATAGAAAGTATATGCTTTGGAAGAGTTACATTATAATGTATGCATTGTTGGACCTTTCGTAAAGAATTACATAAGATGTGATTATATGTATATATATAATATAATATATATATATATATATATATATATATATATATACAGAGAGAGAGAGGGAGAGAGAGAGCGAAAATATATTTATACACGCACGCACGCACACACACACATATATATATATATATGTATATACATATATATACATGTTTATACATATATTATATATGTACATGAATATACATATATACATGTATATACATATATACATGTACATATATATAATATATGTATATACATGTATACAGCATATATATATAAATGTATGTGTGTCTGTCAAAGAGATTACTTGAGCCAGCTTTGATTCTTTAGACCATGATCTGAATGAAATAGTACGGCGTAAAAAAAAAAAATCAAACTATCTTAAGTTTGCCAAAAGGTGCAAAAGAGTCATTATCATATGTTTATGAAATATCCATCTTCGTGACACATTTCTAATATATTTTACTTAAGGAATTTTTTAAATATCTTAGGCTAAGTGTAGCCATCAAACAGAGGTTAAGAATTTTTTGAACGAATTTTTTAATTTTGTGACGTGTGTGTTTCATTTTGATTTATCAACAGCCATTTTCGTTCAGATGAGAAGCCAGCCAATAGAGGAGAGGCGTTAGAACTTAGGTCATTGGTTCCCAAACTTGTTTAGTTTGTTACCCAATCTAACATCCCACATGAAACATGTTACCCCTTTCACAAAATGTTGTCAACATTGATAAATGTGGCTAAATTGAAACACTAGAGATGATTTCGTTTATTTATTGTATTTGAACTTTGTTCATCTCTAATTATTTCCAAAGATGTCGAAAACATCAGTGGGATGGATAAAGTTGCATGCTTTGAAACTAGCTGAGGAATTCTTGGCTTCTTGATTTTCAGAATTCTGATATTCTATTTATTTATTTTCATTGTTTATTTATTTCTGCTAAGATAAGAGGGAGGGTGGAGGGGTGTGGAGTGTATTCAGGGATAGAATGGGTGGGAATGATTTTATGCCTTTTTCTTTTTGGCTACCCCCCTTGTAAGGGGGAAAAGGCCTTGGTATATGTATGTATGATTTATGTTTATTTATTTATTTATTTATTTAGTCATCTCTCCATTCCCGGGAAAAAAAATTAAATACCCCCAGGGGGCAATTTACCCCCAATTTGTGAAAACCACTGACTTAAGTGATATCATTGTGTAATCAATTACACCCTCGTGATTACAAGACACAAAACGAAAAGATTAAGGAAAGAAATCTTCTTTGCGGGAACTAATTGAAAACCTCGGTGTATGAGAAAGGAGGCAGGCATCGTGGCATTATGTATTTTATATTTATTTTTCCCCGAGGAAGATTGATCGCGTCTGGTTTTACTCTTTGCTAGGATTTCCTTTATGCTCATCTCTTATTTATGGTTCCTGTCCTCCTTCCTCTCAGCTCATCTCTTTCTCGAGCCTTCTCGAAGTTTATCTTGTCAGAGATTCCATGACCGGACAGGATTGTCCAGAAAGTAGTATCTGGGTAGTGAAGCGATTTCATTTATGATTTTTTTTTTTTTTTTTTTTTTTTTTTGTAAAATATGAAAATTCAAAACCACATTATTATTATTCTGTTTTATTTATTTATTTATTTATTTATCTATTTACTTATTTATTCATTGTTTTATTTTATTTACTTAGTCATTTATTTGCTTATTTATTTATCTATTTATTTTATTTATTTTATTTATTTTATCTTTATCTTTTATTATTTAT
>NC_134820.1:32696386-32726386 GCF_046742065.1 Oratosquilla oratoria | reverse complement strand
ATAGCATGTGTAGGGAAATAGAAGAGGAGGAGGAGGAGGAGAGGAAAAGAGGAAGGAGAGGAGGATTACGAGGAAGAGGGTAAGAAGAGGAAAAAGAGGATTTGAGGACGAGTTTGAGTTTCCAGGTTCATCATGGAACCCGATGGAAACAAGACAAAGGAGGAACTTGAGAGGACAAACGGAACTTGGCCTGGAACGCAAATCATGGAATATGGAACATGGTGCCTGGAAACGTGACATACTCCCCATGGGGCATGGAAATGAATAAAATGAGGTCCTCCACCTCACCTGAAAAAGAGACTTTGAGAACGGAAGTCAAAAAAGACGCAAGAAAATAAACCAAAAATGCACTGGAAAAAAAAAGAAAAAGAAAGGACGGAAGGAAGGAAGGAAGGAGCATTGGGGGTAAGGCTAGTGGCGAGTTAGTGGTCAAAGAAAGGCAAGATCTCCAGGGAACTTGGAACAGAGGAAAAGGAGGAGGGAGGAAAAGAAGGAAGGAAGAAGAAGAGGTGGGAATGGGGAAGAATATATGATGAGAGGGAGGATGTGGAAGGAGAGAAGTAATGGAAGAAAGAATGGGAAGGGAGGACAAAAGGAAGAAAGGATGGGAGAGGAAGGACGGAAAGAGAAGAAGAAGAAGAAGAAGAGGGATGAGCGAGGAGAAACAGAATCTAGTTAGGAGTGAGAACAACAAATCTTTTTCTTCGTTTTTATTTTCATCTTTGATTTTGTCGTCTTTGTTTCCTTTAATTCCTTTCCTTCCGTCTCTTTTATTTCCTTCGTTTCTTTCATTTCCTTCATCTTCTTCTCCTTTACTCAAATCTCTTTCATCTTCATTCTCTTCTCCTTCGTTTTTTTCATTTCCCTAATGTATTTTCTCTCCGTCTCTACATTTCTCTTTACCCTCTTCTTCGCCCTCTTTGTTTATTATCTTCTTCTGTCCTCATCTTTTTCTAGAACAGAACAACAAAATTATTTAGAACGATGCCAAGACGGGGGAGTGACAACGAAGTGTCTGGACGACCATAATGTCATTGTTTTACTTATGGGCTCCTTGTTTCTTCTCGCCAGCCCGACAGCCAACAAGAACAACAACAAAGACGGTAAAATATTAACCTTGACATCAACCGCCTCGGCGGTGATTGAGTGCCTGACCTCGTGAGCTTCTGTGTCTGAGCTCGGAAGCTTCTGGCAACGGGGGTGTCCCGCGTTTAGGAGAAATTTTCTTCTTTGGTCTTGACGTCTCTGAGACCTCTTCTCGGCTACTGCAGCGGCCCATACTCGAGACTCTCTGGTGTCCCGTGTTTAGAAGAAAACTCCTTCCTTGGGTTCGGAAGCTTCTGTCTCTGACCTCGGAAGCTTCTGGCAACGGCGGTGTCCCGCGTTCAGGAGAAATTTTCTTCTTTGGTCTTGACGTCTCTGAGACCTCTTCTCGGTTACTGCAGCGGCCCATACCCGAGACTCTGGTGTCTCGCGTTTAGAAGAAAACTCCTTCCTTGGGTTCGGAAGCTTCTGTCTCTGACCTCGGAAGCTTCTGGCAACGGCGGTGTCCCGCGTTCAGGAGAGAAATTCTTCCTTGGTCTTGACGTCTCCGAGACCTCTTCGCGGCTACTGCAGCGGCCCATACCCGAGACTCTCTGGTGACGGATGAAACATGTCGAGCCAGCTGGCGTCGGGATTTAAGCGGAGGAGTGAGGATGAAGGGTAGCGGAAGGACTGGGAGTGAAGGAAGGAAATCCCGCGAGAGGGAGTGTGGGGAGGGAGTAAAAAGGGAAAAGAGGGAGTGAGGAGGGAGGATGGGATGAGAAATATGTGAGGCTAAGGGCAGGCACAAACAGATTTACAGGAATAAGCGGACATACATAAACAGACTTACAGGGACAAGCAGACAGACAGACAAATACAGACACAGACACAAACATACATAAAAATAGTAATGTCGTGGTTAACGTCCTTGTCTTGAAAACGGGTAATCCAGAGTTGGTCCCTTGAAAGTGTTTTCAGACACATTTACACGACACCCCCCAACCCCTCTCTGCAACGCCCGAGGTGCAGTATACCAGTGTCGCATTTCAGTGCTGGCATTCGATCAGAATGACCGAGCTGATGACCTTGGATTCCAGTCTTCACGTGCTTGACCTTCAAGACTGGAGACTTTAATTTTTCACTTTCAGATATACAAATGGCTACGCATTTGATATACGCAGGAACTCGGGAATCTGAATAGGGAAGCGCAAGATGGAAACCTGGAGAGGGGAATACTTGAACCAACAGGAATGGTGCTATGGAATGCTGAGCACCATATAGGGGACTGTGTTCTATAGGAGGAGAGCGAGTGAATGAGATGAGTGCCATAGATGAAGGAGAAGGGCCATAGTTGAGAGAGGAGGGGGAGGAGGAGGAGGAGGACGAGGAGAAGGACGTGGAGGAGGAGGACGAGGACGTGGAGGAGGAGGACGACAAGGAGGAGGAGGAAGAGGAGGAGGAAGACGAGTCGGAGGAGGAGGACGACGAGAAGGACGAGGAGGAGGAAGACGAGGAGAAGTAGGAGGACGACGAGAAGGACGAGGAGGGGGAGGAGGACGAGAAGGACGAGGAGGAGGAAGACGAGGAGAAGTAGGAGGACGACGAGAAGGACGAGGAGGGGGAGGAGGACGAGGAGGATGAGGAGGAGGACGAGGGGGACGACGAGAAGGACGAGGAGGAGGAGGAAGAAGAGGAGGAGGTAGAGGACATGAAAGGAAGCGCCCGTTGGCGCGTGGTGGGGAGTCTGTGGAAGAAATATCTTCCCCAGAGTTATTGCACCGATTAGCCTTGGAGTTGGGGGAGCGAAAGGAGGCTTCTGTTGGGGGAGAGAAAGGAACCTGGGGGGAGTGCGGGTAGGGGGAGAAGGATTAGTTGGAGTGTGGTTCAATTTGGTTAGCAAAGTTTGAAGACGGCATTAAAAGGAAATGGGCTACGCGTGCTTGATTTTACTAAAAACATCTTCGGGTTTGTAAGATTGTAGTAGTTTATTTATGTATTGCCTTCGGTTCCTTGTGGAAACACGCAAGACAAATCTTATGTGATTTACGTGAACAATAAAGAATTTTCTTCTTCTTCTTCTTCTTCTTCTTCTTCTTCTTCTTCTTCTTCTTCTTCTTCTTCTTCTTCTTCTTCTTCTTCTTCTTCTTCTTCTTCTTCTTCTTCTTCTTCTTCTTCTTCTTCTTCTTCTTCTTCTTCTTCTTCTTCTTCTTCTTCTTCTTCTTCTTCTTCTTCTTCTTCTTCTTCTTCTTCTTCTTCTTCTTCTTCTTCTTCTTCTTCTTCTTCTTCTTCTTCTTCTTCTTCTTCTTCTTCTTCTTCAGTCTCACGACAGTCGATTTTTTATCTCCTTGAGTGACGTCATGGTTATGAAAATTAAGATTAGTTGTATGCCTTTATACCTGTGAAGTAGATTAAAGGTTTTATTATTCCTTGTTCATGGACACTTTAGGGGACATTAGTAAGGTCTCGAACCGAAAATTAATGGTAGTTATTGGATATTTAGTTATTAAATTCAATGTTGAAAAGTTGTTTACAGGAGGCTGAAGAACAGCAACCCATAACTATAGAGCTTGAGAACGTTTCATTCTTTCTTGTTCATGGACACTTAGGGGACATCAGTAGGGCCTCAAACTGAAGATTAGTGGGAGTTATTGGATATTCATTTATTAAATTTAATGTTGAAAAGCTGTTTCCAGAACAGCAACACATAAGTATAGAGCATGAGAACGCAGGATGAGAACCCTTGATGTGGATGATTTTTATTCATCTTGAGGAACGTTACCAAAGGCAAGAAGCTGAAGGGGAAGATGGTGGAGAGTTGTGACGATGACGCCAAGATTCGATTGAGGGGGAGAGAGAAACGATTTGTTCTACGGGAGAGCTGCTGTGGTGACGTTAGGCTATGAGGGAGGAGAAGGAGGGGAGGGAGGAAGGGGAGGAGGGGGAGAGGGAGAAGGAGGGGAGTAGGAAAGAGAGGAAGGGGAGGAAGGAGAGGAGGAGAGGGAGGAAGGGGAGGAGGAGGAGAGGGAGGAAGGGGTGGAGGAGGAGAAGGAGAGGGAGGGAAGGGGAGGAGGAGAGGAAGAAAGGGAAGGGGAGGAGGAGAGGGAGGAAGGGGAGGAGGAGGAGGACACTGGGAAAGGGGAGGAGGAGGAGGAGAGGAAACAAGAGGAGGAAGGAGGAGAGAAAGGAAGAGGAGGAGGAGGAAAGGCAGGAGAAGAGGGAGGAAGGGGAAGTGGAGGAGATGGAAGAGGAAAGGCAGGAGGAGGAAGAGGAGGAGGAGGAGGCTGGGGAAGGAGAGAATTACTCGGGACAGGAAGAAAAATCATCTGTTACACAAGTGGGTGATGTTGGCTGGGAAGAGAGAGGGGGAGGGATGTGGGCTGTGATAAAATGGAGCTCAAACTCGGTATGGGGCTGGGAAAGGGCGTGTCTGTGTTGTGGTGATGAAGGTTAGTAATACGTCAGCAGTAACCAGTGTTTGTGTCCCTGTGGACAATATTGCACCGAGTAGTTGAAGTCTTACAGATAGTAAAGGAATGCAAAAGTACAAAGAGAAAGAGTTAATAGGGACCTTTTATCACTAGAGTTTACGAAATATCGACTGCATGGAATATATAATCATTACACTATACGGGACTATCGTTCTGGGTAAGAGACTGATGTTATATGGCGGAGTGGTTAAATGTCCGACCTAACTACAACTAGTTGAAGTCTTAGCGGTAGTAACGGAATGCAAAAGAACAGAGAGAGAAAGAGTTAGCAGGGACCTTTTATCACTAGAGTTTATGAAATATCGACTCTATGGAACATACACTGTACGGGACTGTCGTTCTGGGTAAGACACTGACGTTATATGGCGGAGTGGTCAAATGTCCGACCTAACGACGTTACCACTCTTCTAAAGTCCAAGGCAAGATACTATGAGCAAAATGTACTTCAGTACGAAGAATGACTTAAGAAATTGACTTAACTTTTCGCACTTCTATTTAATTTAGAAAATTTTTGTGTGGCCATGAGCGAGGAAGGTGGAGTAGGTAGGAGGTGATTTGTTGTCTGACGCTCACCAAGGAACACCGAGTAGTCACATACATGGTCCGTCTTCCCATTTGCTGTAAATGCAGAAATAGAGGAAACTGTGTAGGCATATATACCTAAGATTATATATATATATATATATATATATATATATATATATATATATATATATATATATATATATATATATGATTCCATAAATGAATACGCAAAAACGTCCTTGTTCATACATGCATACAAATACGCTTACACGCACGCATATACATCTACATACATACATACATATATACGTATGTATGGAAAATACAACCATTACATTATACAGGACTGTCGTTCTGGGTAAGAGACTGACGTTATATGGTGGAGTACGTACATACTATATACGTACATATATGCATATATACATACACACACACACAAGCACACACACACACACACACACACACACACACACACACACACACACACACACACACACACACACACACATATATATATATATATATATATATATATATATAATATAAAATACATGCGTACATACATACATATATAAATAAACACATACATACATACATACATAAATTTTCTTTAAAATGATCTCATTTGTTACAATAAGCCTTATCCAATACAGCATTGTACAGAAGAATTCATTTCTATATAAAGAGTAGAATCCCGGGTAGGAGAAGTGATAAAAGTATCGAAGACAGACCAGTTGGAGATGAAGAGATAGTGTGGCGAGGATCGATGAGAGAGATGCGATGAGGAGGGATGATACGGGGAGGCTGTGTGTGTAGGGAGTGTTACGTTGGAATAGGGAAAGATGACAGGGAGAAAGTTAGAGTGTTACAATGAAGGGATGATAGCCACTATGCTATTAACTACACAGGGTAGGACCTGTTGTCTCCGAATTTGGCCTAAGAAGTCACCAAAGAAGCCACCTTCAAAGAAACTAGGTCCTAAAACTGATGCCAAAACTACCATACCAAAGATGTAATAAGCGTTAAAGTATGATTATTGTTGATACCGTTATTACTACTTTTATTGTTTTTATTGTTGCTACAATTCTAATTCATAGGATCTGTGGCTCCGAGTTTGGCCTAAGAAGTCACCAAAGAAATCGCCTTCAAAGAAACTAGATCCTAAAACTGATGCCAAAACTACTAAACCAAAGATGTAATAAGCGTTAAAGCATAATTAGTGTTGATACCGTTATTACTTCTTTTATTGTTTTTATTGTTACCACAATTCTAATCCATTTATTAATCACCATTACCGAGGGACTACCATAAGCAAGCAAGTAAAAGTAAGTATTAACCACAGATGGCGTGGGCGACTCAAAGTGACTCAGGGTAGTCACCGGATCGCCTGTATTGAGACTTTAGCTTGCTGATGCTGAGGAAGTCTGCTAAAAGGACTTTAAGCAGAAAGATAATGTGAAGGTTTCTTGCAGAAACTCTGCGTGAGAGCCTTTGTCTAAAAAGAGCCGAGAGTGTTCAGCCAAAGGGTATAGAAAGAGTGCTGAGGAAGTCTGCTAAAAGGACTTTAAGCAGAAAGATAATGTGAAGGTTTCTTGCAGAAACTCTGCGTGAGAGCCTTTGTCTAAAAAGAGCCGAGAGTGTTCAGCCAAAGGGTATAGAAAGAGTGTTTGGACAAATATCCCAAAGCCAGCCGCCTAAAGACAACGAAAGACACCTTGTCCAGAAGACAGTGATAGACCCTTTGACCATAAAGAAAGTAAGATTGCCTTTGGCTAAACGACATCAAATAAATCTATACCTCAAAGGTATTGAGAGATTCAGAGATCCGTAGACAGTGAGAAAGGGCTTCTGGTTCTTAGACAATGAGAGACTCTTTGTCTTCCAGACAATGAGGAGAAGACCCCGAAGGTAAAACCAAGAGAAAGAAAACGGAAGCCCGTGCCTCCAAGACGGATGGGACACATTAAGGCTTTTGGGAGATTAGAGTAAAAGGTTGTGAAATATTGGGAAGATGATTGGGAGATTAAATGCTACGGGTTCGGTGGTGAAGATTGGAGGGGGAAGGGGGATTGGGGGAGGGGGGAGGGGCTACGGAAGGGGGAGCTTAAGGGCGCTGGAGTCGAAGGAAGAGGCGCTACACTTGTGGAATGGGGAGAAAGAGAAGTGATCGGATAATGAAAGACAGATAATAACGCGTTGGAAGAGAGCTCTTGATTTATACATCTGATTTTGGGGCTATATTGATTATTAATTCAATTTTATGTGATTTATCTTCTCTGACCCTCTCACTCTCTCTCTCTATCTCTCTCTCTCTCTCTCTCTCTCTCTCTCTCTCTCTCTCTCTCTCTCTCTCTCTCTCACACACACACACACACACACACACACACACACACACACACACACACACACACACACACACACACACACACACACACACACACACAGTTACAGAAGAGATCTGAAAAAGAATAGCTTTACACACAGGGTAATGGATACCTGGAACAAACTGAAAGAGGAAACAGTAAGTACTACAACTATACATGACTTTAAGAATAAACTGGATGTGGAAAAATACAACAGCGGGACACTACGAGCATAGCTCTCCTTCCGCAAGATACAACTAAGTACACACACACACACACACACACACACACATACATATATATATATATATATAGATATATATATATATATATATATATATATACACGTTTGTGGAGGCATGCATACCTACATACCGATTTAGGTAACATAAAAGCTAGTAAGCTTGTGTATGCAACTGGGTACAAAAAATGCGGAGCTTAGGGACTCTTATATAAAACAGATGAACTTTGGGAGGGAAGAGGAAAGAGAGGAATGGCCAAAGAGTACAAAGTATTTAAAAGAGAGGAGGGGGGGGAGATTCGGTTGTTGCCGAGGGTCCCCCAAGAAGAGAGCGGAAGGAAATAGTTGGAGTCTGGGCATTGAAGAACTTATGGAGTGCTGGTGGAGGTGGGAGGGTGGGGAGTGTACCCCAGGAGGCGCTGATTAGCTAAGGTCGAAGTCGTCGCCCTAAGCCTACGGGCTTTGGGGATTGCTGGGGTAAGGTAACAGTCATTGCTGGGAATGGGCGAGGAGTGAGGAACTCGAAGCCAGTAGTAAGCAAATGCGAGAACAGGACTCTTCCGATTATCCCCACTAAAGCCTAGAGATCTGGAGGGATTTTCAGAAACTGAAGAAAAAAAAAAGAAGAAAGTGACCTCTGTGTTGGTGACTGTCAAGAGAAAAAACTTCGGAATTGGAAGAGGAAAAGGTGACTGGAGGGTGACTTGAGTGTTGGTGGCTGTGACGGACCTGTGACGGACCAGAAGGAGTACTAGAGGGCTTCAAGTTTGCTGAGGAGGGAGCTTTTTTTTTTTTTTTTCTTTCTTTTTTTTTTTTTCTTTTTGTTAAGAAACGAACCCGGAGAGTCTTGACGATGGCGGAGTACCTGGAGGAGTAGGATATGGTAGAGTGCGTGGAGTAGGAGTAAGTAGAGGCGAGGATAAACAAAGAATTAGATGAAACAGTTTCCTTAACTGTGTAGTTAATGAATGGAATAAACTTCTTTCCGATGTTCGGGGTTTAAAAAATCAATTGGATAAACGTTTAATCAAAATAACGTAATGTCTGTCAATAAGCTTTTTTATTTATTTTTATTTATTTTTATTTTTATTTATTTATTCATTTATTTATTTATTTATTTATTTATTTATTTGCGCGTTTCGGTTCTTCTTTCTCTGTCTTTCTCTCAGCATCTGTACTTATTATGGACTGAAAGGTATTTATGTCCTGCCACTTCAACCCATTATTGAAACAAATCTTCATCCAAAAAGAAAAGAAGGGCACAAGATATAGCGATGAAGAGGGAAAGAGAATTGATCCCAAAAACGAGGGAGTGTTTTTTTTTTTTTTTTTGAGAGAGAGAGAGAGAGAGAGAGACTGAAGAGAATTATTCCACATCAGAGGAAACGACAACAGCAAAAATATAATTTTGTTAACCATTATTTTATTTTTATTTTTTCCTTCCTTCCTTTCTCTCTTTTCTTTTTTCGTTCTTTCCTTTCTCCCTTTTTTCTTTTTCTTCGCTTTTTCCTTTCCCTCTTGTATCTTTTCTTTTTTCTTTCTTACCTTTCTCCCCTTTTTTCTGTTCTTTTCTTCATCTTTTTTTTCTTCCCTTTCTCTCTTTTTTCTTTTGCTCTTCCTCTTTTCTCTCTTGTATCTTTTCTTTTTTTCTTACCTTTCTCCCCTTTATTTCTGTTCTTTCTTTCACCTTTTCTTTCTTCCCTTTCTCTCTTTTTTCTTTCTTCCCTTTCTCTCTTTTTTCTTTTTCTCTTCCTCTTTTCTCTCTTGTATCTTTTCTTTTTTCTTCATTCCCGTTCTCCCTTTTTTTCTCTTCCTTTCTCTTTTATATTTTCTTTTTTCTTTCTTTCCTTTCTTCTTTTTTTCTTTGTCTCCTCTTTTCTTTTTTTTCTTTATTTTCTTTCTCTTTTTTTCTTTTTTCTTCATTCCCTTTCTCCCTTTTTTCTTTTTGTCTTCTTCCTTTCTTTCTTTTTATCTTTTCTGTTTTCTTTCTTCTCTTTCTCCTTTTTAACATACACGTTTTTAATGTCTCCAATTGTCACGTGGGAATTTATTAACGATATTACTTTCATAAGAGAAAAAAAAATGCGCATAATTGTGTTTATATCGAAACTTTCGTAACAGTTTTTGAAAAGTTAGAGTGATCAATTAAAAACACAAAACTTAGTTTTCAAGTTGATATTGTGTAAATAAGGAAATATTAATACCTTGGGCCAGGATATGTGAAGAAAAATAGGAGAGCGAGGAGAAAGACGAAAAGGAGGAGGAGGAGGAGGAGGGGGAGGAGTAAGTGGAGGAGGAAGTGAAAGAATAGGGAAATGACAAGAAGGAGGAGGAAGTGGAGGAGGAAATGAAAAAATAGGGAGGAGGAGGAGAAGAATGAGGAGCACGAGGAGGAGGAGCAGCAGAATGAGGAGGAGGACCAAAAGGAGAAGGAGGAAGAGGAGGAGAAGGAGGAGGAGTAGGAAGAGGAAAGGGAAATAAAGGATTAGGGAAATGATAAGAAGAAGGAGGAGGAGGAGGGTGAGGAGGAGGAAGCGAAGAGGGAAATAAAGAAATAGGGGAATGACAAGAAGGATGAGGAGGAGGAGTAGGAGGAGGAGGAGAAGGAGAGGGAAATAAAGGAATAGGGAAATGACAAAGGAAATGACAAAAGAAGACGAGGAGGAGAAGAAAGAGAAGGAGGAGGAGGAGGAGAAGGAAATGAAGGAGGAGGAGGAGAGGGAAATAATGGAATAGGGAAATTAAAAGAAGAAGGAAGATGAGGAAGAGGAGGAGAAGGAGGAGGAGGAGGACGAGGAGGTTAAGGAGGAGGAGGTAGAAGAAGAAGAGGAGGAGGAGGAGGAGTAGAAGGAGGAGGAGAACCAGGTAGAATGGTTATAGGTGGCCACGAGAGAAAAAAATCAGAAAAAAAAATCCGAAGTTTAAAAGCGTAGAATGACAGACACTTTGAGAAGAAAATGTGCTTCAATGTTTTTGACAACTTTATGAGCTCCGTTACGGTTGTATTCATATGTTGGTTTACACACACGTGGGAGTGCACACACACACACACTCACACACACACACACACACACACACACACACACACACACACACACACACACACACACACCAAAAAAAAAAAAAAAAAGCGGGTCACTACGAGCATAGCTCTCTTCCGTAAAATACAACCATCAAGACTGTGAATATGACAGTGTGGACATTCGAAGTAAGTTAGGAAATTCTGAGATGCGGAAACATGGTGTCTTCTGTGGTCAACGGCTTCTACCTGTCATCACCTCTGAAGGCAACAGTCTTCGTATTGAATTCAGTTCAGACAACTCAGTAAAACTCAGCACACACGGACGCACACACACATACATACACACGGTGGCGCGGTTGGTAGAGCGCTGGACTGGGAAGTACGGTGGTGGTTGCAGTACCCAGTTCGAATCATGCACAGGGCCGAAATCATTTCGGTATCGCTGTACTTCGGGTCGTTACTCTGACTCCCGTGGGCGGGGAGTTGGGTGTGTGTGTGTGTGAAAAGTCATAGCATTACCCATAGATCGGTCATACGAGCTCTGAGCTCTCTTCCGGGAGGGAAATAGCTTTCGATCACGAGTCCAACACGTGATCCAAAGACCAAGGTGAATACAAGGTGAATACACACACACACACACACACACACACACACACACACACACACACACACACACACATACACACATACATACACACACACATAACAACCACAAAACTCACTTTTCATGTATTCGTATTACCTTTTAGAAAAGCCTAAAAGAAACACCCGTAAGGAAACATAGCTCGGACCTCAAGAACATAGCACTCTTCTTATTTGTTATAATTTGGTAAATAAATAAGTTTTTTTTTTAATTCGAGAAGAAAGGAGATAAACAAACTTAGGCAGATGCAGACACACAGGAATAGAGATGGAGGAAGATATACTCAATTTCTTAGTTACATGCAATAAGAGTAGAAATTAAAGAGATATGACACAAAACGTAAAGGACGAAAGAGAAAGAAGAGAGAGAGGGGGGTGTAACAGAGAGTAGTGAAAAGGAGGAGAATGAAAAAGAGAGAAAATTAAGAAAGAGTTTCGAGAGAGAGAGAGAGAGAGAGAGAGAGAGACGGGGGGAAAGAAAGGGTGAGGAGAGAGAGGGGAGAGAGGAGAGAGGCGTGTGTGTGTATAGATAGATAGATAGAGAGAGAGAGAGAGGGGGGAAAGACAGGGAGAGGGGAGAGAGGAGAGAGGCGTGTGTGTGTGTGTGGAGAGAAAGAGGAGAGAGGCGCGCGCGTGTGTGTGTGTGTGTAAAGAGAGAGGGAGAGAGAGAGGAAAGAAAGGGAGAGGAGAGAGAGGAGAGAGGCGTGTGTATGTGTAAAGAAAGAGAGAGAGAGAGAAAGGGAGAGAGAGAAAGAGAGAGAGAAGGAGAGACGGAAAAATAGAGAGAACAGGAGAGAGAAAAAGAGAAAGGGAGAGCGAAGTGTGAGGGAAGACGGCATGTGTCTTGGAGGGGTGTGGGGGTGATGGCTGAAAAGGAACGAAGGAAGCAAAGAGCGTGTCAGGGTTTGGGGGTTTGGGAAGGAGACGCTCGTGTGTGTGTGTGTGTGTGTGTGTGTGTGTGTGTGTGTGTGTGTGTGTGTGTGTGTGTGTGTGTGTGTGTGTGTGTGTGTGTGTGTGTGTGTGTGTGTGTGTGTGTGTGTGTACATTGGCAGAAGCCCGGATGTCGGTGATCGATCTGTATACTCCAAGTTTTAGGGAATCGTCTTCAAGACGCACCCGTGAGGACGCTGAGGAAGAAGAGAAAAAGGAGAAGGAGGAGAATAAAAAAAAAAAAAAAATCAATAATCTTGTGTAAAGAAGAAAAGATAAATGTAACAGGCTGAAGCTGGTTGGTATGGGACCAGAGACAAAAAATGTTCTCGAGAGAGAGAAAAAAAAAAAAAAAAAAAAAAAAAAAAAAAAAAAAAAAATATATATATATATATATATATATATATAAGATATACGAAAGGGTCTATGTTGTGGCATCATGATGCGTAGAGCAAGAAAAAGTATCGCATCGTATATATTTACTAATAACAAAGAGTTGCAGCCATAGTGTCGTAAGGGAAGCAGAAACGAAATATAAAGAAATATCGGCATTTTTGTTTGAACAGAGATTAATCGCCAATCATGAAAATAAACATGCGTTATTCTCGTCCATAGTTTCAGTCATATTAGCTATGGATCTGACTACTTTCAGAGCTTAATAACACATTTACCGAACTAAGAGAGTTGATACCTTGACTTGGTGGATACGCTTGAGAATCTTAATGACTACAAAAGCTATGTCGATAGAGAGGAAATATCCGCAAGGTCACCCATGTCGAATAGGTTTTGTAAGAAAGGTGAGAGAAAGAGCAGCTCGCGCACATAGTCGCAGAACCCAGTGCTAACTGACACGTCCTTGATGGCAAACTGGGAAATTCCTCATTGATAATTAAGACTAAAGCAGTTAAAAGATAGAAACACATTATAGGGAGATTGCTTATTTACTTATTTGTGCAAAAATTCGGTGAATAATCCATGTAGTTAGTTACTTTATGAATACAAAAAAGTTACAAATACATCACATGAAATACAGCATACAATGTTCAATAAGAAAAAAATAGTTACATCTCAGAACATAATTTTTATTTCCCTAATAAAAGAATATAAATTATACATCAAACTTATTCTGAATATAATACATTTGAAGACGATTACAGTAAAGAGAATTGCACAAAAACGTAGTAAATTTCAGAAACACCATTCCATACATACATTCATCTCACGTAAACACAAAACCATTAAATATACGAGATCTTCAAATAAATAAAAAAATACATTGTTCCTTTTGTATATTCACTGCGTTGGAGCTGTCAGGAAACTGCATTCAAATGAAAACAAATGACAGTTTTTATGTTCGCGAAATATTCAAACCACCCGACTGTGGGTAATTGCACAAAGCCTCAGGATCTTATGCCACACTATTGAGAATATCCAGGCAGCATCAATAAAAATGATAACATCTTGCTGATATTTAAGAGCTAATGGGTTTTAGTAATGTATTTATTGACAATATAGATTCTGCCTATAAATACTGGTTATTTGAGGCCAGTTTTATGAAGATGCATTTGGTAAAGGTTATATCCTAAAGGTGGTAGTCTTTAATGATATAAGTATCTGTATGTATGCATGTATATATATATATATACACACATATATATTTACATATACATATGCATGTACATATACATATACAAATATATATATACATGCATATACATATATGTATATATATATATATTTTCCTGGTAACCACTAAGGAAATCGGAAGAAAACAGTAATTCCCAAGCGCTTTCGTGTAATTCACATCACGAAAGCGCTTGGGAATTACGGTTTTCTTCCGTCCTTAGTGGATCACGTGTTGTTTTTAGTGATCTTTCTGCATATATATATATATATATATATATATATATATATATATATATATATATATACATCAATTTATTCGCTCACTGAAAATTAATAGAATATACACAATTTTCATAAAGTAAATAAAAAAGCTAATCACTATTGACCACATATCGAAAGATTTTGCCCTTTTTCGAGATTTTCACGGGTAAGTGAGCCTTTTTTAATTGAACGTCAGCCTGTCTCACCATTACCTTTTTTCAAAACGCCTCCAAAAATTAACTTCGAATATAGCACAAGGCGAGATTATTTAATTTTCGCAAAATTCAACATATGTCTCGCATGCGCCAAATGCGCCAAATAGTCAGGTTCTCGAAAAGGTTCTCCGTGACAAACCGAAGCCCAAAATATCATAGATATAAGCGTGAAAGCTAAAGCGTATGTGGCCTATTTGAGGAAGGAGGCTGTGGAGGGGGCTGGTGGTAGTGGTTATGAAACTCTGCCAGAAGAGATCACGAGAGTTTGATGTGATGGTCTATGAGCGTTTGATGCGTAAAGTTATGAAGATCGCAATGCCGACTCCGCGACAGATTATGCAAACGACAACGACGAAGGGTTGAGTTCGTGAATATTCGAGCTGCCTTGCCTAAGAGGGAACGTGGCGTAATGCCTTCGAAGTACTTTTTTCACACGAAGTTTATGATTAGAAGGACAAGTGAGTAGGAGAAAGGGACCCGGGTGTTAAGGAGACCGGAGGAAGGGTGAGGAGCTTACCCCAGGAGACGCGTATCTGCAACCGAACTCGTTACCATTGCCCTATGGACTATGGGGACTGTTGGGGCAGGTAACGATCAATGCTGGGAATCGGGGAGAAGTACGGGGATCGAACCCACAACCAAGCAAATGTAAAACCAGCAAGCTTTCAATTAACGCCACCAGGAGGAATGTTGATGTACTTAGAAAAAGAATAGGGACAGATTCCACAGTTCATCTGCACAAATGGAGAATCAGTGCGTGTTTCCTATTTTACATAAGCATTCGACGATTTCTACCAAATTGATATAGCGCAAAGATAAAAACTATCTCCTGCATTACCCATAGATCGGTCATATATGAGCTCTGAGCTCTCTTTCGTGAGGGTAGTAGCCGTCGATCACGAGTCCAACACGTGATCCAAGACCATGGTGAATCACACACACACACACACACACGCACACACACACACACACACACACACACACACACACACACACACACACACACACACACACACACACACACACACACACACTTGCACCCTAACCGCAAGAACAAGAATTTATCAAGCTATGGTCAAAGATAGTATTGCAGACCAAACAGATAATATATATATATATATATATATATATATATATATATATATATATATATATATATATGTATATATATTTCCCTTCTCTGTTTGGTCTGCAATACACACACATATGTATATATATATATATATATATATATATATATATATATATATATATATGTGTGTGTGTGTGTGTGTGTGTGTGTGTGTGTGTGTGTTTATCATTATCTTTTTTTTTCGAATCCGACCTAGTTGTGGATCAAAAGGTTTCCTGTCGGCATGCTCCGCCTTTGTAATCCTTTGTAAAAAATCAGAACCTCTCTAACCCCCAGAAAGCAATTGTTATACAAACTGTTGTTGAAATGTTGTCACATGACACGCATACTTTCAAGTAAGTAATGAAACTGTGTTTTTCTTTAGAACGTTTCAAATATATACCCACACAGATCATACATAAAAAACGCTGTCTGTATAGTTTTAGGCACTTTATTTATACTTGAGACAAAATAGTACTTTTTTCTTTCAAAGTTTGTTTAAATTTCGTATTGCATACTTTACTTCGAGTCGCATAGCAAGAGAAATTTTTAATCAAAATTGATATATTTTGTTACTGTATTCGATTTTACATTGATAAATTTCCAATATTGCAGTCCTTAAACAAACATACTTTTCACACACCTTCAAAAAACGTTTACTAAAAGTACACAACCAATGATTTCTTTGGGGGATGTACTTTCCCTCCTTTCCTATGGTCGGCGTTGGGAAAACCTCAACAACAACAAATCTCAACTAAAACAGTAGCCAAAACATTACCTTTCATTTCCTACTGTGGAGCATTTGTCTCTGTTCGTACAACGTGGGCCTGCGTTCGAGTCCCGTGTCCACTAAGGAGTGAGGAACTTGATTTGATCTCTACATCTTTATTTTCGTCTTTACCTACAGGGGCAAAAATATCCTCAAAGACGAGATATTACCGTTGCTATGGAAACAATATTCCACGTTTGATTATTATCACCGACCCCATGACGGTGTTTTGAACATTTGTCTATATTTGGAAATATATATCTTAATCTATTCTTATAGAAATTAAACTAAATTAACCTAGCCTAACCTATCTTAATTTCGTAATTAGTGTAAAAAAGAATGACAAATTTATCTAACCGAACGAATGTGTGTGTGTGTGTGTGTGTGTGTGTGTGTGTGTGTGTGTGTGTGTGTGTGTGTGTGTGTATTCACTTGGTCTTTCGGATCACGTGTTGGACTCGTGATCGACAGCTATTTCCCTCCTGGAAGAGAGCTCAGAGCTCGTAGGTCCGATCTATGGGTAATGCTATGACCTTGCACACACACACACACCCACGAGAGTCAGAGTAACGACCCGAAGCGCAGCGGTACCGAAATAATTTCGGCCCTGGGCAGGATTCGAACCAAGAACTGCGGGCCACTATGGTGGCAGTTCAGCACTCTACCAACTACGTGTGTGTGTGTGTGTGTGTGTGTGTGTGTGTGTGTGTGTGAGAGAGAGAGTCTGTGTGTGTGTATGCATGCGTGTGTACGTCTGTGTACGTAGATTGCTGGAGACCATAAAATGTGGATAGGGTTGATGGGCTGAGATTAATTTAGTAGTCAGATTAGGCAATTAGTATGATCAGAGGATTTCCTGACCCTGGAATGAACCTGGAAGGACTCTGGAAGGACCCTGGAAGATCTTTCTTCTCGTGACCCTTCCTGTTCCTAAACTATTTCCGCTACCATCATCTCTCTTCTTCTTTCTTTCAGAATTCTCCAAACTCTTGTCCAAGATTTCCATTAGCCTCGATGCGTTTGTTTCCTCCATCCATTTTGGTTTTTATTTTCTTTTTTTTTTTTTTTTTTCATACACACATGTCCTTCGAAGCTCTACCCGTCCTCACCAAACCCTCACCCAGGAAAGGCCGTTTATTTATCCCCTTTTTTAACCTAGCACTAGTATCCCCCTCCCCTCTTCCCCCTGTATATTTCACCTACTCACTTTTTTGTTTTTTATCATAGGCACATGTTCTCAAAACTCTCCCTTCGTACCAAAACCTTCATCTAGGACTTCTCCAGGCTCCTTTGAAACCATTTATTCATTCCCTTTTTCAGTCTAGGACTAGTATCTCCCCTCCCGTCTTCCCCCAGACATTTCATCTACTCACTTCTTTTTTTAATTTTTTATATAATCATAGGCACATGTTCTTCAAAACTCTCCCCTCGTACCCAAACCTTCATCCAGGACTTCTCCAAGATCCTTTGAAACCATTTATTCATCCCCTTTTTTTAGCGTAGGACCAGTAGTCCCACCCCACCCCTCTTCACCCGGACATTTCACCAACTCATTTTTTTTTTTTTTTTTTTATCATGGGTACATGTTCTTCAAAATTCTCCCCTCGTACCCAAACCCTCATCCAGAACTTCTCCGAGCTCCTTTGAAACCATTTATTCATTCCCTTTTTTAGCGTAGGACCAGTAGCCACCCCCGTCCCCTTTTCCCCGGGACATTTCACCTACTCAAGGCAATTTGACCCCACTTAACATATTCACGTTCTTTCACGAGCCCTTTCCATGTTTCTTTCCATTCCATAATTTGTTCCAAATTCCTCGTTTTCCAATTCCGGAGATGTCAGCTCCACAACTTCGGGAGCTATAAAGTTCACACGGTTTTTGAAATCTTCCCTCAGTTACAATTTTTTTTTTTTTTTTTTTTTTTTTTTTTTTTTTTTTTTTTTTTTTTATTAATTTTTTTGTTTTTTTTTTTAATCGTCACTTTTTCGTCTCGACTTCTATCTACCGACCATTTCAATCTCAATCTTCTTTTATTCCCTTGAAATGAAATCCTTCGCAGAGACAGTTTCAAGCCATGATATAATCAACTCTCTGTAGCCTTATAAAGGAAACTTCCTATATTCATGTCCTTTACCTGAAATCTGTCCTAAATGGACCACAGAAGTATTCAACTCCACTGAAAGAATATTGGATTCTATTCCAAGTGAGAATGTGTTACCTCAATCTGTCTCATACAAACTCGGAAACTTTCTCTGGCGAATTGTTAAGTCTTTAGGGGAATATAACATATTCATGTCCTTTATCTGAAATCTGCCCTAAATGGACCACAGAAGTATTCAACACCACGGAAGGAATATTGGATTCTATTCCAAGTGAGACTGTGTTACCTCAATCCATCTCATACAAACTCGGAAACTTTCTCTGACGAATTGTTAAGTCTTTAGGGGAATATAACCCGAGAAGAGATTTATTTATCAGATGGCAAGAAGTTGCCCCTCACTCCAACATCCTGTTAGAGTTGGAAACCCGTTTACACTGGGGAGCGGGTCTACAAGCCGCCCTCATCCAATAGCGGTGCGGCAGAGTTGAAAGGAGCTATATACATATGTATATGCAATAAGGAGGAGAAAGAGAGAGAGAGAGAGAGAGAGAGAGAGAGAGAGAAAGGGAGAAAGACGGGGGAGACAGAGAGAGAGATAGAGAGAGAAAGGAGACAGGAAGACACAGAGAAAGAGAGAAAGAGAGGGGGAGAGAAAGACGGGGGAGACTGAGAGAGAGATAGAGTAAGAAGAGACAGGAAGACAGAGAAGAGAGAAAGAGAGAGCGATAGAATGAGAGAGAGAGAGAGAGAGAGAGAGAGAGGGGGGGAGACTGAGAGAGAAATGGAGAGAGAAAAGACATAGGGATACAGAAAGAGAAACACAGACAGGGACAAAGTTTGATGAAGGTAAAGAGAAAGAGAGAGACTGGGAATCAAAGTGTACTTGTTTTGTCGTGAATAACCAGCGCTTCTGTTCTTCTGGAGAATATTGCATCAGAGTTGGAATCATAAAGAGGTAAATAGAAGTTTTAATAAGGAATGTATGAAAATTAAAATTAGAAAAAAATTACCTAAATGATGACGATGACTACTCAAACCGCAGAGGAGAGACAAAGAGACAAAAAGAGTCGAAGAGAGAAAAAGAGACAGAGGTAGGCATAGAGAGAAGCAGAGACAAAGACAGACAGACAGAGGTAGACAGAGACAAAAACAGCCAGAGAGAGATGCAAATATAAAGACAGAAATAGACAGACGTATATAGAAACATACACAAAGACAGATAAATGGTCAGCCAAACAAACAAACAGTCAGATAGACACAGACCAAATCACAGATATACAGAGGTACAGACGGAGACAGACAGATATAGATAGGTTCACATATATACAGAAGCAGACAGAGACAGAAATAGACAGAAACGGAGACCGATAGAGCAAGATAAAGAGTTGAGAGGCTAGTGGAATATGTATGAGTATGAATAGATTTTTCACTTTGGGAAGATCTTTCTCGAGACTTAAAATCTTTCTTCTTTATCTATTCAAATGCACTATATTGCAAAAGAAGAGGGAAGTGTAGTAAAAAAAAATGCTATAAATGAAGAATAAAAACATGGTGCTACTTTCTGAATGACAGATGAACGTCTTGTTGAACAAGCCCGACTACTGACTTGGCGAGAGCTAAGAAACAATTCTTCAACTCTTTTAGTGTCAGGTCCTACTTTAACTGACTGAAATTGCCAAAAATTAGCTAAAGACATTAGTAAAGACATACTTCTAAAGAAGGGTTTATTGGAGAGATTATTTTCGTCTTTAGCTGAAGAAAATTGCCTGGGGGGTGGCAATTAGGATGAATACCAAAGTGTTAAAATACAGTGAAAGTATTTTACGACTCAAGGCAATGATACTTCGTGAAGAGTTTCCCGCGACAGAATAAAATCGCCCGTCGACATCTGGAAAACGCACTAATGTCGTAAAATAAGAAACGAACAGCAAAAGAAACATTCCATTTTTCTTACGAAGAAAAAAGAAAAGAAAACGAGAGAATGAAAAATTACACGAGAAGACGAATCAGACTATTGTGGGCTCAGTGGCCGGGGAAGGGGTGGGGGGAGGAGAGCGAAAGCAAAGAACAAGACGACGGAGACTGAGACGCTCACGACGGGCGGGGGTTGGTGAGGAGGCTTACCGAGGCGGCGTTGCAACAAAGTGGAGATCAGACACGGATCTTCGTCCCGGATGCTGGATCTTGTTAATGTCTCCGGAGGGCATCCTGAGCGGCCACCCAGAACCAAGTATCGCAACAGCCATCTTCGTAATGGCGTATTCGGCATCCTCGTAAAACGAAGGAAAAATAACGAGCAGCAGCAATAACCGAGTGGCGAAGCTGTGTCAAGGACGCTTATTCGTCTGTCTGTCTCATACGCACGGGTGCTTGATACTGTGCTCTATGTACAGTCTTGTACTAGTGTATTTGACCACACTCGTTTGGTTGCAAATACCGATGCATAAAAAGGAATCAGAATCTGGGTCGATACTACTACTACGAATACCAGTATTAGATCTAATGAAAATACATATACCAACGCCAATACTCATACCAGTACAAGTATCAATACAATACCAACATCTAAAACAACAACACAAACATCAACACTAACAATAACATGAATAAGAATACAAATACCAATAACGATACAACGTCAACACAAATACACACACACACACACACACACAAACAAATGTGTGTGTGTGTGTGTGTGTGTGTGTGTGTGTGTGTGTTCGCGCGTGTGAGTTCTCATTAGAGGCGTAGTTGCTGAAAAAGAGGGCACGATTTTCATATGTAAATGAAATGAGAACATTTTATTGTCTAGATAAGAACATCCATTATTGCTGTTGTATAATTTCCATGTTAGAATTTTAACGTGTCACAAACGAAAGTAATTACGTACATACTTAAAAGTAAAGGATGTACGATGTTGACGTGTTACGGATGCCATGAATGTTTTATCCAAAGTATGTTACAAGTACTTGATTATTTTCATTCAAAATACACTCTCAGTTATAAGTAGATCGACCTAGGGTAACTGTCACCAGTGTAAGATTTTTGGCCGATTTATTTACTCATTAATCTGTTTATTTATCTGTTATTATTGTTGTTATTGTTATTATTATCATTAATTATTATTATTATTATTATTATTATTATCATTATTATAATATTGTAATTATCATTGTAGTTATTATTGTAATTAATTATCATCATCATTATCATCAACGTTATTATCATTATCATTACTATTGCTATTGCTCTTATTATTATTATTATTATAATTATTATTAATAATAATTATATTATTATTATTATCAGTATCATTATTATTATTATTATTATTATTTTAACAATCAATTATTAATTACTGATTATTAATCATTAAGCGTTTAAATGAAAATGTAGTTACTCCTTAAGCTGCCCATTTAATACGCCAGCAATGGGACGGAAAGCTGTTACAATATAGTCTCCTTCGACGAGATTGCCCACATCCTTACGTCGATCTATACATTTGGCTTAACAGAAAGAATCTGTATAATGATTTTCTTCTTTTTCTTTTCTCGTAGGGTCAATGATAAGACATTTTTCTCTTCTGAAACAGTGCATAGATTTTTTTTTTTTTTTTTTTTTTTTTTAAGACAACGCAGGGCTTCAAGTGTATCAGTTGTGTGATTCACCATGGTCTTGGACCAAGTGTTGAACTCGTGATTGACAGTTATTAACCTCCCGGATGAGAGCTCAGAGCTCGTGTGACCGATCTATGGATAATACTGTGACCTTACACGCACACACACACCCAACTCCCCGCCCACGAGAGATGGAGCAACAACCCGCAGCGCCGTAGTGGCAGGCGAGAACTCTAACCACTGCGCCACAAGATTGTGTGTGCACGTGTGTGTGTGTGTATATATATATATATACATATATATATATATGTATATGTATATATAATATATATATATATATATACATATATATATATATGTATATGTATATATAATATATATATATATATTACATAAGCCTGAGGGTACTCAGGCTTATCCATAATGTCACTCGAAGGGATTTGATTAAAATCTGAGATATCAGAAAAATACCTGGAATTGACTCAACCCGTGACATCATCGAGAGATCCCAACTGAGACATTAAGGTCACGTGATCACCATACGCAAAACATTGATGTTGAGACCGCGAGGGCCAGGGACCATTGGAAGACCTGGAAAATGAAGTTGGATGGATGATATCAAAGAAGCTGTCGAGCGAATGGAAAGTCGCCTTGCAAGAAGTGATTCTTGAGGAATTCTAGCGGGGCAGAAGTGATTGGAGAGGCTTCGTATCGACTGGGCAACTGCCCTAACGATTGGATGGTGAACAGTGAGCACATACACATACATTATATATATATATATATATATATATATATATATATATATATATATATAATATATATATATATAATATGAAACTTAGAAGAAAGTATAACTTCTATGTCTCAACAAATTCTTCTAACCTGTACTTTCCTGAAGAGGGCTATAGCTATTAGCCGAAATATAGAAGTTACACTTTATTCTAAGTTTCCTTTCATTCCGACTGTGGGTTCTTCGTGTATATATATATATATATATATATATATATATATATATATATATAGATATGTGTGTGTGTGTGTGTGTGTGTGTGTGTGTGTGTGTGTGTGTGTGTGTGTGTGTGTGTACAAGTATGTATGGACACTCATATGATTAGATGTCCCGGGGGTATGTGTATGTACACTTGTTTACGAGAGGCCGTGTGCTTACAGAGTGCAGCCCCATGTAGGTTTTCGCCTCAGTAAAGTTGACAGAAAGTTGGCGTGGGACGAGGGACGCCATCAGCCTTGGACGGGAAGCCAAGCGCATCGGACATAAAGCTCAGCGCGGCCACCAAGGAAGACTTCGTCATGACGACGCACAAGACAGAACCTCACCAATAGTCTGCCTCTTTGAACACGGCGCACCGAGAATTTTATCACGATGTGCTAAAAAAAAAAAAAAAGTTATACTTTATTTCTATTTCCTACGTTTCCCATTTGTCTTAGCTTTTTTTTTTTTTAAGTACTACTTTTACTATAAATTTTCGTTATGTCGTATTCTTGAGAAGGGCAAGTGAACGAAATGGAGAGACGGACGAAGGGGATGAACGATGAAAGAGGAAATGAGTTTGAGGACCCGAGGTTTTCAGATCTTTTTTTTTATATATATACATATTATGAGGGTCAAAGAAGTGACTCCAAGTCTCACTTATTTCATAAATAGAAAGTTAGTTTCGGCCTGAAGAAAAATCTCACATTAGCACACACACACATACACACAAGAACGCATATATATATATATATATATATATATATATATATATATATATATATATAATATGTATATATATATTTGTGTGTGTGTGTGTGTGTGTGTGCGTGAGTGTGAGTATATACATATTCACTGTGTTATCTTTTCACTCGGATTTTTTGTCATATAATGCCAATCAACTGTACCGAAGATATGGTAGAAGGTGAAAAATACTAAAATTCCATCTAGAATATAGGAAGACATTGACAATCCTTTGTGAAGTACTCACACTACCTCACTACTTACGTTACAAAAATCACTGAACCTTAAACCACTCTATTTCAAATAACCACATTTTGGTTATTTATTGTGTTCATTTTAAGTGGAATGCCATGAAACACAGATTACTTTTGGACCAACAAGTAACCCTTTGGTATATATCAATCTCGATATTTGCTTCATCATCGTGCTCCTTGCTCATATATCATAGACAATCAACTAATTCTGAGCTTATAAAGTATTCATTTGTTCTCCTCTTACAAAGGTTTTTCATGGAGTAATCGTTACAGAACTTGTTAGGTGGAAGGGAGATCACAAAGGTATTTTTGGTGAAATTGTTTTATACAGAAAATGTTTAATCTCAGTCTGTCAGGTAATTCTCTCGCTGAGATAAAGGTCATGTTGAGAATTGGTAGTTTTATCTCGTATTTTTTATTTATTTGTTTTATTTCTTTATTTGTATGTGTACTTAGATATATACTTCATTCATTCATTCATATATATATATATATATTTATCTACTTATCTATTTATTCATTTTTTTGTGCATCAATCTGATAATTTTGATTAGTTTTATTATTTTTTACTTGATTATTTACTTATTTATTTTATTTCATTCTTATTTTATATTTTATTCATTTTTATTTATTACTATCATTATCTATCTATTTATTATTATTATTATTATTATTATTATTTTTTTTTTTTATTATTATTATTATTTTTTTTTTTTGAACGGGCCCTTTGAGCTTGGACAGCCTATGAGGGTCCAACTGATTAAAATTTATCAACTGACTGGATCTCTGTATATCATGAAGGTATATACAGTTTCTGAACATCTGGACTAAGTTAACGAAAATTTTATCCATGATATGTTAAACCCTTTAGGCTGGAAGAATGTTACTTTTGAATAATTACCTTCCCATCGAGAACCGTGGAATTTTTGTATGAGTGTTCTGGTGTATGTGCGTGTGAAGGACATTGTACGATTATCATGCATTGTACTAGTGAGTAGATTGGGAAATACATGATTTCCCCCTGTTGTATATAGATCTTATGAAATTTATATATACTAATTCATTGTAATTATTGTATTAATTGCACTTCCATGTGGTCGTGATTTTTTTTTTTTTTTCGCCATCCCAGAGTGGCGTCAGTTGTTATCACGCCTTCGAAGCGTACAAACGTTTTTGTTGTAGTACTTTAATTCATAGAATTAATACACTTTTTTCCCTTGTAATATACTTTCATTAGCCACCCGCGTACATGGGTCACATGTGAAATTATAAAAATGTTACGAGAGGACACAGAAGTCTTTCTAATGGTCCACACCTATCTAACTGCAAGGAAACTCTCTCTGATACAATCCTTGTTAAATTGAATAGCCGCTGACGTTCTGACGATGTGTGTAGCTGAACGCTCAAAATTGCGGAAGACATTTTTTTCCTCATTGTTCAATGTGGAACAGAAGTTTCCGATATTTCCACATTGAACAATGAGGAAAAAAAGATCTTACGCAATTTTGAGCGACCAGCTTCACAGATCGTCAGAACGTCAGCGGCTATCCAATTTAACAAGAATTGTATCAGAGAGAAGATTACTCCAAGAACATTGCTATAATCCTCATATTATGATGTTTGTGTGTCTTCGCTTTCTTTTAATAACGGCTACAGAGGCAAAGTACTATTCAGTACACATGGATCTAGAAAAGGCTGAGTCACTGACTCAGGTGGCCATTATTATCTGAAGTTTCAGGAGCAACGTCCGGATGTGTGTGGTGAAATAACTTCAGAAGACTAACCTCCCGGTAAAAAGAAAGGGATTCTGAATAACATAATGAAAATTGACCCACAAAGCCATTTTTGTAGCAGCCTTTGCCACTAAAGCCGGTTTCTGCTGGGCTGCTCTATTTTTCGGAGACGTGACGTCACTATATGACATCTGGAAATTACTTTCTATCGGATCATTTATTTTAGAGAGTAACAGAAATGTTCATATCTTCACATACGCACACACACACACACACACACACACACACACACACACACACACACACACACACACACACACACACACACACACACACACACACGCGCGCGCGCTCGCACATGCACACATTTGCGCACACGACTCGGTGGCGCGGTTGGTAGAGTCCCAGACTGTCAGTATGGCGGTACCGGCGGCACCTGGTTCGAATCCTGCCCAGGGCTGAAATTATTCTAGTATCGCTATGCTTCGAGTCGTTACTCCAACTCTCGTGGACGGGGAGTTAGGTGTGTGTGTGTGCGTGTTAAGTCACAGCATTACCCATAGATGGGCCATATAAGAGCTCTGAGCTCTCATCCGGGAGGGAAATAGCTGTCGATCACGAGTCCAACACGTGATCCAAGACCATGGTGAATCACACACACGCACACACAAACAACGTGAGGGTGAGAGCGAGAGTTGGACAAACTCATCACAATACAGGAAGACAGCCACGAACATTAATTATCAGACAATTTAAACAAAACTCAAAGTCTGATTGTTTCATAACACACTGCAACAGTTAAATTAGTGCCCCATTATACTTCTAATATCTGTTGGACAATGAAACCTCCGAGTGGGATCAAGCAAAGGGTTCTTTAGATTCGTTTCATTGAAAAAACGAACCCTTTGGGATGTGATTATTGTACGTAAATTACTAAAGATTACAAAGGCGGAGCATGCCGACAAGAGACCTTTTGGTCCATATATATGTCGGATACGAAAAAAAATCATAATGATAAATGAATGAATAAAATAAATAAAATTATAATAATGTATGTAATAAATAAAATACATAAATGCATAGGTATAGGTAAATAATCAACAAACAGGTAAATAGTAAATAATAATAAATTGATATATAATAATAAATGAAAAGCAAGCAAATAATAACAAACAAATGATAACACAACAAATAAACAATATATAATAAGTGATAGGCATAACAGTCATTACAGCATTTTATAAAATGTGTACGAGAGGGTGGATCTTGTTGTGGTATACGTGTAAGCACCATATATTTGTGAATATTGTGTGTATATTTTATTAGATCGGGAGATGTATGTTTTCCCCTTACGTAAACGTATTAAAGTTCTTGTACATTGTTATCGTTGTGTACGTTATTTGTATATGTGTGTATATATATATATAATCTCTCTTGATGGTGCAATCGGTTAAGTCACTAACACTTGCCACGTGCTAGCCCCGGTTTGAGTCCTTGGCCGTACCACGTTTCATTTTCTGCATGTTGGCCTCCTCGAGTCTCTCTCAATGTTGATGACTTAGAATAAAAGTGTATTGTGGTTGATAAAAATGTACATCTGTTCACTGGGACCCAATCAGTGTTGTACACACACACTCACACACACACACACACACACACACACATATATATATATATATATATATATATGTGTGTGTGTGTGTGTGTGTGTGTGTGTGTGTGTGTGTGTGTGTGTGTGTGTGTGTGTGTGTGTGTCCAATAATAACATTTCTATTATTAAATCTCCTCCTTGCCAAAGCTTCCTCCCAGAATGGATTACACAAAGACGAATGGAGAGCTTAAATACTCTATTTTTGGTGCAATCGTAATTGACCTCAGGTAATTCTGTCCGTCCTCCCCCTCCTTCCCTTTCAACCTCGAAGGCAATTGTTTCTCTTTCAGGTGTTGCCAAACTGACAAATCACGTCTGTTATCCAATGGGAGAACAATGAGGCTGCTGCCAAACTAACGCATTCAAGTTCACAATGGGGAAGACGAAAATTATATAAAACCGTCTGAGTCTACTAAGCAGGGTGAATTCTATATACGTTGTGCAACATTATACATATATATACATGTATATATATATATATATATATATATATATATATATACATATATATATATAAATATATATATATATATATATATATATACACAACAAAAGCCTAGTGTAGTGGTAAAAGGATCTTGTTCTCCATCGACTGATCCCTTTAACTTAGCAAAGATTAGAGAATAAATTGTTGCTCGAAAGTTAGATTTTAAAAATCTGGATGCGCATTAAGATAAATACCCTTTAGTTAGCAATAAACAGCCTTTCATCCTCATGGACATTAATGCTCCAAATAGGTGGAACTATTGAGGTGGTAAAGAGAGATTTAAGGAAGAATATACATAAGAACATAACATAAGAATGAAGGAGACTGCAAGAGACCATAAGGCCTACACTAGGCAGCTCCGTATCCATCCCCACCTGTCATTCCCATCCATATAGTTGTCTAATCGTTTCTTAAAGCAACTGATAGTTTCAGCACATAAGAACATAACATAAGAATGAAGGAGACTGCAAGAGACCATAAGGCCTACACTAGGCAGCTCCGTATCCATCACCACCTGTCATTCCCATCCATATAGTTGTCTAATCGTTTCTTAAAGCAACTGATAGTTTCAGCGCTTACTACATGGTTACTAAGTTTATTACATTCGTCGACCACTCTATTAGTAAACCAATTCTTGCCTATTTCCTTTTTAAATCTAAATTTGTCCATTTTATAACCATTACTGCGAGTCCTGTCCTGTTGTTTTAATATGATGACCTTTTTGCATCACCCTTGTTAAAGCCTTTAAAGAAAGGGAGACGAATGGTTTAGTAAGGATTACAAAGGCTGAGCATGCCTACAGGAGACCTTTTGGTCCATAACTAGATCGGATGCAAAAAAAATATATAATAATAAATAAATAAATAAAAATGAAATAAAATAAAATATTAAAAGATAAAATAAATATAATACAAATGATATATCAAATAAATAAATAAATGCATAGGCATACTCAAAATAATCGACTTTTTTTTTTAGAAAAGGTTAGTCTCTAGGTATATATGAATGCTGCATAACGCTACGTGACACTATGTGAAATAAGAGAACAAATTATTTATGTGAATGATGAATTCTTTTTCGAGAATACACAAAAAAAAAAAAAAAAAAAAAAGGAATCGTGTCTGATTTATAGTGTTTGCCGTTGGGATTGTTGTTAAGAATTGTATTTTACCAGTGTTATTTATATATATATATATATATATATATATATATATATATATATATATATATATATATATATATATATATATATATTATATATATATATTATATATATATTATATATATATATATATATATATATATATATACTATAATATCATATCATATATAATATAATCTGCAGCAGTTTTAGTGAGGAGTTTTTGGCCTAAGAGTTCTTGGAATTATATTTGAATTTGACTTTAGTTATCTAAGTTCTTAAAGTAATTATACAAGATTATACAAGAATGATGTGTACTTTCTTCTGGTTACGATACAGACATTTGACCTTTACAGAAATTCAGTGTTAATGAGACCTTAACGAGACCTTAGTGGGACCTTTTATTTGTTCTTCAGCAATGTTAATAAGACCTTGATGAGACCTTTAGTTGTCCCTCAACAATGTTAAGAAGACCTTAACGAGACCTTAATGAGACCTTTAGTTGTTCTTCAGCAATTTTAACAAGACCTTGGCGAGACCATTAACTGTCCCACAACAATGTTAACAAGACCTTAATAAAACCTTTAATTGTTCTTCAGCAATGTTAATAAGACCTTCATGAGACCTTTAACTGTTCCTCAACAATGTTAACAAGACTTGAACGAGACCTTAATAAAACCTTTAATTGTTCTTCAGCAATGTTAATAAGACCTTCATGAGACCTTTAACTGTTCCTCAACAATGTTAACAAGACTTGAACGAGACCTTAATGAGACCTTTAGCTGTTCTTCAACAATGTTAACAATACCTTAACAAGACTTTAATGAGACCTTTCATTGTTCTTCAACAATTCTAACAAGACCTTGACGAGACCTTTAGCTATTCCTCAACAAACTTAACAAGACTTGAACGAGACCTTAATGAGACCTTTTATCATTCGGCCGTTTCAACTTTATTAATATTATTATTATTATTATTATTATTATTATTATTATTATTATTTGGTAGTGTTAAGAAGACCTTAAGGAGATCTTAACTAAACCTTTTGTTGTTTTTATCTTTTCA
>NC_134820.1:32668886-32693886 GCF_046742065.1 Oratosquilla oratoria | reverse complement strand
CACACACACACACACACACACACACACACACACACACACACACACACACACACACACACACACACACTCACACACACTCTCTCTCTCTCTCTCTCTCTCTCTCTCACACACACACACACACACACACACACGCACACACACACACAATATGACCATTGTTTGCTTTTTAGATTCATAGAACTCAGGGATAAGCAGTCACTGAGGACTTATGTGAGGATACAAACACTGATTTGTGTCACATAAGAAATATAGATTTAACAATACGACATTACTAAAAAAAACAATAATAGTGTTCAATGATGGAGACGAAATCTTTCATACTGCCGCTCGCTCGACATTTATGGATATAACCTAGAAGGATCACTTAAAATAGATTTGAATACAACTGACAAGAAGTAATTGACAACAAATGTAACTAACAAAGAATACAAAGAGTCGAAGAATCGTTTTCTATTTAGGACCAACTATGCAGTAGAGCCCTACAGGTAATAATATTATCACTAACAGTTTTCATTATTTCTTCACTTTTCTTAACTAATCGCAGAACAAAACGACATTATCAGAAAACCTGACAAAAATCGGACACAATATCTACAAGAGAGCTGTTAAGGACGCATAGGCATATCTAAAAGAACTGAAAATTTAAAGACATAGTGTCTACATTTCTATGAGGTTTCGTAGTAGACCTGCTTAACCTTGGCTACCATGAATCCAGAAGAACATCTAAGACATAAAGATTATAAACACGAGCCTCCTCTTCTTGGGAACTAGAATTACTATCCTACAACCTATTTCACGCTACATACATAGATCACACAACACGCAAACTGCAATATTTCAATGCACCATGTCGATACTCTGTCACCATATTCATAAAGTTGCAAAAAATATGTATCATATAGATAGATAAATATAGTGAACTGAGTACATTACAATATTTTCCTGCCCGAACCAAACGGACACTTCTGGATTCTGAATTACTCACGTTGACGTATTGTTATGTCGCAACTTTTATGACAGAATATTCGTCAGTTTTATGGGGTTCTCTGCATTCGAGGGCGTGTGGGTGATGGGAGTGGGGGAGGGGGGCACGACAACTGTTGCCATTGCCTGTCGACACCAAATATGATGAGAGTGAAATATTGTCACCAGGGGATGTACATATGTCGTGTCAACGGTGAAGGGAATTTTCACGAACAGATTGCCAGTGGCGGAAAATTATTCCTTCATGGACCTTATTACCCACTCCGCTGGATCTTTAACCTCAGGTAGATTCTTGTCCGCCAACAGTAATCCTCTCCATGCCCTTCAGTCGTGTGCTGTTTCCATCCAGGTTGCTTTATCTATTCCTCTTCTGTTCATCTCCGCATCCACACCATCCATCCATCTCATTCGAGGTCTCCCTCTGGGTCTTCTTCCAGGCATTCCACCCATCATAACTCGTTTTGGAATTCTATGATCCTCCATACGCGCCACATGCCCAGTCCGTCTCAGTTTTGTTCTATCTAAAACATGTTATTTTCCTTCAGTGTCCAGCTTGTTTAAAATGAAGAGTAAATGTTCTCGCTTTTAGTTAACATCTGGGGAATCCGTTCGGCTCAGAGGGTCTTCCATTTGGTGCGAGAAAGTGATCTTCCAGATTGTCACCTGCCGTCTCGCGTCTCGCGTCTCGCGTTTCACGGATTCGCGACTCGCGTCTCGCGGATTCGCGGACCGCGGCAATAAAATTGTGTGATTGCGACCCAAGAGGTCGTTACTTTGTCTTAATGGAGATGGCGCTGCGGTACGCCATAAGGGAGAAGTTTGTGTTATGTTTAGTGTTTTCGTCTAAATTTTTGGCTTAAAGTTTAGATATCTGTCCGCTTTCTGAAACTATCTAGTTAAGGGAAAGGCGACATAGGAACAAAGGCATGATTTGTTCCTCTGGGATATCTAAGCATTACGGTACGTTATAATGAAGACGTTTGTCTTATGTTTAATGTTTTCGTCTAAATTATTAAAGATTAGATATCTGTTCACTGTTTCAAACAATCTAGTTGAGGAAATGATGGTATAGGAACAAAGCCATTACACATTCTCCGGTTATATCTAATTGTTTGGATAAAGTATAATACCTAAGCTTTAATTACATGTATCTATTTCATTATAAGATTTAGGTTTGATCAGGTTGGCGATATTTTGACTTTATGATCCGGTGATTGATTGTAGTAGAAATCTAAAATGGGAATTTTAAGGTAAGGTGTCTACTAAGACCATGTTTAAGAGTTTGAGCATTAACCTTGTATTGGGGCTCGAGTTCTTGTTCGACCTGTTTGGCCTCGGACTCGACCTTGAACTCATTAGGGAAGATCGTGACGTAAAAACGAATTTTGGCTATTCCCCTTACAAGGAGAAAAGGATTATATATATATATGACAAATAAGATTGAAGGTGGAAGAAGCAGACGAGGAGTAATGGGAGAATTTTAATGTTTTAACGTTTCGACCCGCAGGGTCTTGATCACAAAGCTTTGTGATCAAGGCCCTGCGGCTCGAAACGTTAGAGAGTGAAATTCTCCCATTACTCCTCGTCTGCTTCTTCCACCTTCAGTCTTATATATATATATATAATTACATTATAGTATTAGTTCCCTTCCTTATGAATTTTATGGTACAATGCTTTCTAGGTTTGATTTCATTTACAATCTGTATTATACATAAAAATGTACTTACGTGTCATTTAACCTACTTTTCGTGAACTCAAATCTCTTTAATACAACCCTCACATATCAACAAACAGAATATTCATACTTCAAGCGAATTTGATATTAATCATATACTGTATATGATATCATATAATCTTATTATCTCAGTCATTATCTTAATTGAGTTTGGGGGGACCACCGTCCCTGAATATAAATGAAATGACAAAATCTATCACTTATTAACTGGTTCTGCTCGGGTCATGGGTCTCAATTTACTTCCTCTGCTCCCTCAATTAGAAAGCAATGAATGTATATGTTGTAACCATTACCTATAACCTCATATATTGCAGCATCGCCCATGGAAAACTACATCACAACACACAGACATACACTCCCCTAAGCTCCTCTTTCACGTGACCAAACCGTGAAACACTTTGATTCTATACTCCGTAGTTACATTAATAATGATAATAATTAAATCACAAGAAACAACCACACATCTTTATTATGAAAATATGATAACATATATAAATGGTTAACCTTAATATCGCTAGACTAAATTATGAATAGTTGTGAGACTGCCTACCCCCACCGAATAATGCCTTGTCAACAATTTATATCTTAGATACTTATTTATTTGTTGATTATTATAAACGTGTCTTAAGAACACATCGAGATAATGTGAGATAATTACATACACATCCATTTCCACAACAGTGGAAGGATAGAGATGATCTCATAAAGTTAACTCTCATTCTCTATATTACCGTTAACTCAGCACAAATAAACACACACACACACACACACACACACACACACACACACACACAGAAGCGAACGAGGTGGCGGGCAGTCTGTAGGTGGAGGCAGACCAAGGAAGGCCTGATGATGTAATCGAACACCAATAGAGAAAGAAAAGCCTTTTAGTGTTTCAATTATTCAACCAAGGATCCGACTTCATATGTAGATGTTTATGGGTACCGGTGTTACCCTCGGATCCCCTATGGTATGTCTTATGCTATCATGCTTCCTCTCTGGAAAGTAGCTAACATTTAAGTGTGATGATTGGTGTTGCTTATAGAGTCACTTACTGGAAACCCACAACCCTATGGAAACCAGCAACAGTTCTTGGGTCTTTCCATGGATATCTCCTTGGATGAGAAGCTCAGTAACTTCTGTGAACATAACATAAGAATAAAGGAGACTGCAAGAGACCATAACGCCTACACTAGGCAGCTCCGTATCCATCACCACCTGTCATCCCCATCCATAAAGTTGTCTAATCGTTTTTTAAAACAACCGGTAGTTGTGTGTCGATTAAATATCTCCTGGCGAAAATAATTTTAATATTTGTTTCACGTTTGATGAGGTTGGATTGTTTTGTAAGAGCTTCTTGTTTTAAACTATTTTAGTACCAACTCACATCCACAGCAAGGCCGCTTCAATAAATAGGCGACCCCCCACTCAATTTATGCAATGGGGGGACGGAGAGGGGGGTCGCCGATTTAATGAAGCGGCCTTGCTGTGGAGGTGCTGTGTCTTGCGACACTGCTTCTGACCCAGGGCAGTGGACAAGGTGCAGGGATGACCCGTCATCCAGGAGGTGCTAAGATAAGAGGGAGGGTGGAGGGGTGTGGAGTGTATTCAGGGATGGAATGGGTGGGATTGATTTTGTGCCTTTTTCTTTTTGGCTACCCCCCTTGTAAGGGGGAAAAAGCCTTGGTATATGTATGTAGTACCAACTACATCCATTTCAATGTGCACAATAGACAACATCACCTGGTAATTCCTGGCGGAAAACAGAGAGACGCTCCCTTTGAATTGAACGTTTATTTTTATTTATTCATTTTATTTATTTTTTATTTCTCCTAACTGATGACCATGGTTCCTACTAACAGGTTCTCGCAAAGTAAACGTTGTTTATAAAAAAGGAAACAAGCAAACAATAACAGTTTTATAACTATTGTCAGGCTACTAAAAACTTAACAATTTAGTTTTGATGGTATGGATTTACATTCCAAAGCAGTGGTTCTCAACACATTTCCTCATGTACTCCACACTTATGTATCGCTGTTCTTTAGTCAATTGGAAATCATCTCATCACTAAATCTAATCGTTGCGCATCCACTAACAACCACTAGTTTAAGAATTATGGGCCCACTTACGAAGCTCTGTGGGCCCCCAAGGGATATGTACGAATATTACTCTTCTTTAGTCAATTGGAAATCGCCTCATCACTAAATCTAATCGTTGTGCATCCACTAATAATCACTAGTCTCAGGATTATGGGCCCATTTGTGAAGCTCTGTGGGCTTCCATGGGGTCATGGACCCCAGATTGAGACCTACTGCTCTAGAGAGTGTGAATCCCCACGCCAGAATAAAAGACATTCATCTCTGCCCTGCGTACTCTAATAGTTATCAATATAAGAGTTGGAACCCGCTCCACATAATGTAGTTATGAAACAGAACGTCCATACATACACCATGGGCTTTTTCCACCGTACCATGGGGGTAGCCAAAGTCAAAAGGCATGTACCCACTACCACCTATTTCCTTCTCACCCATTCCACTCCATCCACCACCCTTTCCTCCCACCCATCTTAGCTCCTCGTGGATGACGGGTCATCCCTGAATCCTGTCCACAAAACGTACTGTGAGAATTTTATACTTCTATGAGAATTTTCTATTTCTATTTCTCAAGAGTAGCATACAAACACACACACACACACACACACACACACACACACACACACACACACACACATAGAAGAGATCTGAAAAAGAATAGCTTTCCTCACAGAGTAATAGACATTTGGAACAAGTTAGATGAGTAAGTGGTGTGTGCAAAAACAATACATGAATTCAAAAATAGTTTAGATAAAATGAGATATGAAGACGGGACATCACGAGCATAGCTCCCCTTCCCGTAAAATGCAACTAGGTAAATACATCTAGGTAAATACAGTACACACACACACACACACATACACGCACGCACACACACACACACACACACACACACACACACACACACACACACACACACACACACACACACACACAAACAAAAGGACGCTCACACAAACCTGCTTTCCCCATTTTTCTCCAATCCACATTACTACATCCCTCACTCCTCTTGACATGTCCGAGCTATGCCAACCTTCTTTTAATGTAAAAAAAAAAAAAGTCTTTCTTTTGCTGCCCCGTTCGCCTTTTTTTTTTTTTTTTTTTGTGTGTGTGTGATCTCATTCACTCTAACTCCGAGCACTCTTCCCTCATTTGTACTCCATCCTTCCTCCTTCTTTTCTGTCTTCTTTATTCTCTGACTTTTATGCTCCATATATATCATAGACATCATATATATACATACATATATATACATATTTATATATATATGTGTGTGAGTGTGTGTGTGAGTGTGCGTGTGTGTGTGTGTGTGTGTGTGTGTGTGTGTGCGTGTGTATCTTTAAACGGGCGCGTACACACACGCCCACACAGACACACGCACACAATATCATACATGTACTGAGTTCGACAGTAACGTCCCCCAATCTAAACACATTCAGCATTTCCTAATACATCACCTTTCCTCGAAGGACAACACAGACGTCGCCATCGTAACTTCAACAACGAAAGGAGGGACACAAAAGCTACAGAAAACCAGAAAGAAAAGAGACACGAAGACGGTATGGAAGGAATTTAACAGTTGAATAAACGAAGAAGGGAACTGAATCAACACGCAAAGTGTGTCTTAATTGGTTAATAAATGATAGCCCGGGTGCCTACCTGGAGGAAGAGGACACAGCTCGCTTCCTGAGCTGAGGAAAGAGGCTTCGGTGAGGGAGGAAGGAAGGGCCGAGGCGAGCCGGGGGACAAGTTAAGTGGAGGACATGAAAGTTGGCGCGCGTTGGGGGAAAAAAAAGAGAGATTCGGTTAATTGGAATCGTAATAGCCGGCGAGAGGAAGGGGATGGGGCTTGGGGGGAGATATAAAGGCGAGGTAGGGGAGGAAGCGATGATGTGTCCTGTGGTGATTATTTTGACCCTGGTGGGGATGACAGGATATGGAATTTAGGAATAGTTATTGGGTTAGGGATGATGATGTTGGTGAAGTGATATTGGTGAGGGTTGATGGTGATGATGATGGTGATGGTGATGACGATGGTGATGACGATGGTGATGTTAATGGTGATGACGATGGTGATGTTAATGGTGATGACAATGGTGATGGTAATGGTGATGACAATGGTGATGGTAATGGTGATGATGATGGTGATAGGGGATGGTGATGGTGATAGGGGATGGGGATGACGATAACAATGGTGATGATGATTTTGATGGTTTTAGTGATGATGATGGTGGTGATGTTGATTTTGATGGTTTTAGTGATGGTGATAGTGAGGGTGATGGTGATGATTATTTTGATGGTTTTAGTGATGGTGATGGTGATGATGATTTTGATGGTTTTAGTGATGGTGATGGTGATGATGATTTTGATGGTTTTAGTAATGGTGATGGTGATAGTGAGGGTGATTGTGATGGTCATGGTGACGGTAACATTGATGGTGATGTGATAGCGATGTTGATGTTGATGGTAATAGTGAGACCTTAAGAACTCTATGGTGTCATTTTTATTTGTAAACTGTTTGCCAACTTTTTGTGTGTAGGGGGAAGAGTAGATGGAAAAACAAGGGAACAAGGTTTGGTTATTAGGGTGGATAAAGAACAAGTAGGGAACCCACAATCATATTCTGTAACCATGGCAACTGCTAAGTTGTGGGTTGGAGCGTTGTCATGTTGGAAGATGGCCAGCCCCTCTGGTCAGCATTCTCTCTCTCTCTCTTTCTCTCTCTCTCTCTCTCTCTCTCTCTCTCTCTCTCTCTCTCTCTCTCTCTCTCTCTCTCTCTCTCTCTCTCTCTCTCAGACGTCTTAGTCCAGATTAATAAGGTTTGGTGACGGTATGACTTCTTCCAAGAAGATCAATCACTACAAAAACTAAAAAAAAAATGTCATTTTCCAGGGAGATAACAAAATCTTGGGTCACGTCTGTCGTGGGCAATGATGCCTGTTCTCATTGTTTTGATTGTTCTTTGGCTTCAGACTTATAGTGATGAACACATCACTCATCCATGGTCATGACCCAAGCAAGGAAATTGTCCACATCAGGTTCAAAAAGCTTCAAATTGATTAGACCAGTGGTTCTTAAACTAGCACGACTCAGGTAAAAAAAAAAAAAAAAATCACTTTCCCTGGAGGTAGCAAAACCTTGGTCAAGTCAGTCATGAGCAATGTTTTGATTGTTCTTTAGCTTAAGACTTATAGTGATGGACACATCGCTCATCCATGGTCATGAACCAAGCAAGGAAATTGTCCACATCAGGTTCAAAAAGCTTCAAATTGATTGAACCATTGGTTTTCAAACTAAGGTTCCTGAACCCTTGGGAGGTCATAGAGTATTGGTTCTCAACCTTTTCTGGCTTGAGACACCTTTGCTAAACCTTTAAGAAGTTCCCGGCACCCTTATTAGAAAAATCTAAATTCTAGTTTGTCAGTATTTTGTTGATTCAACATCAATGTAACAAAATTTTGTCCCTGGGTAATATGAAAATACTCATCTTTACACTGATGCTGGTTTAATAGATAAAAAAAAAAAAAAATGGATGACAGAGTCGGTAATTCGAAAATTATTTTTGCCCTGAATTTTGGTGGCACCCTCAGTTGACCTCACGGCACTCTTGTGTGCCGCGGCACACCGATTGGGAACCACGGTCATAGAGTTTCAAAAATAGAGCCACGATTCGGAAACTAGTGGTTGTTAGTGGATTCACAGCGATTAGATTTAGTGATGGAGTGGTTCCCACGAAGGCTGAAGAACAGCGATTCATAAATGTGGAATACACGAAAAAACGTAAGAACATAAGAATGAAGGAGACTGCATGAGACCATAAGGCCTACACAAGGCAGCTCCATATCCATCACCACCTGTCATCCCCATCCATAAAGTTGTCTAACCGTTTCTTAAAACAACTGATAGTTTCAGTGCTCACTACATGGTTACTTAGGTTACCAATGTATTGATAACCAATGGATTAGACGCATGAGGAATCGAAGGAGCTCATGCCCAGGAGTCAGAACACGCGGGACCCAGCCAGCAGACACGAAGGATAAGGAAATGTCATTTCTCGGAATATCATCTTCCAAGTCCTGTGAAATGTCTGGCCTATTCGGTACATGGACGGAATTTCGGGTCTGGAAAACTGAAGTAGTGGCTCAAGTAATGAATCGTTTAAGTGACTGAAGTAATGATTGGAGCAATGAAAAGTTTAAGTGGATAAAGTAATAGATCCACTAATCAAAAGTTCAAGCTCGAGTAATAAAAAATTGAAGTGACTGATGTTATGACTCGAGTAATGAAACGTTTAAGTGACTGAAGTAATGATTGGACCAATGACAAGTTTAAGTGGCTAAAGTAATAGCTCAAGTAACCTAAAGTTCAAGTGACTGAAGTAATGGCTCGAGTAATAAAAGATTTAAGTGACTGAAGTTATTACTCGAGTAATGAAATCTACAACAGTGTTAACAAGAATACGAAAACTAACTTTCTAACAGGAAATGATGATAGTTACTGTGTGATGTTTATGTTACTAGGTATGCAACACGAGTGTATGAGAGTATTATTATTGTGATGAAATTAAGTTTATGACGACGAGAAAATAGGTGATGAGGGAATTATAGGGAGGAATGTCATTCCATAATGCACAGCTATATGACAAAGGTCTTTCATTTGTTGACTATGTAGGAGCAGGCTAAGTATACAACACAGTGTATGAGAATATTATTATTGTGATGAAATTAAGTTTGTGACGACGAGAAAATGGGTGATGAGGGAATTAAATGGAGGAATATCATCCCATAATGCACAGCTATATGACAAAAGTCTTTCATTTGTTGACTATGTAGGAGCAGGCTACGTATGAGAATATTATTATTGTGATGAAATTAAGTTTGTGACGACGAGAAAATGGGTGATGAGGGAATTAAATGGAGGAATATCATCCCATAATGCACAGCTATATGACAAAAGTCTTTCATTTGTTGACTATGTAGGAGCAAGCTATTACGGCAATGGATTTTATCATCTCGTATACAAAGATGTGATGACTTTCTAAGTTTTACATTGCGGCAGGGTAGAAATCAAGTTCATGAAATTGTAGTGTAATTTTGAGAAATAACTGCTTCTCTCTCTCTCTCTCTCTCTCTTTCTCTCTCTCTCTCTCTATCTATCTATCTATCTATCTATCTCGCTCTCTCTCTCTTTCTCTCTGTGTGTGTGTGTGTGTGTGTGTGTGTGTGTGTGTGTGTGTGTGTGTGTGTGTGTGTGTGTGTGTGTGTGTGTGTGTGTGTGTGTGTGTGTGTGTGTGTGTGTGTGTGTGTGTGTGTGTGTGTGTGTGTGTGTGTGTGTGTGTGTGTGTGTTTAATATGTCTTCCAATCTGCTATATAGATAACTCACTGATACGAATATCATAACAGAAAATCTCATCTCAAAATGGTGACACCGAATAATAGATATATATTTTAAAAAATAATAATAGGTTCATTGAAACATATAGCTACAATTTTTTTCTGTCAGCAAAATTATCCCGTTAGTTGGCCACACAGAACAAATATTGGAGTAAAACAAAACACAAAGAAAATGTTAACCGACACATATTAGAAGCAAAATCAACCCTTTTTCTCCTCTACCCTAAGACACCTAATCCTCTACTCGCCTCCATAAACAACACTATAATCCCAAAACACTGAAGGAAATGAACCACACGTGCAGACGATTTCATTTATCACTGAATGTAGGTTCAAGAAGACAACCGCGTCGTCCACGAACTCGCTCCCGAACTCCCGTGAGCTCGAAGGCACTCGACGTTGGTCCTTCCTCTCTCTGTTTGCTGTTCTCATTTGCTCTTTCGTGCGCAAACACGGTGCCACGCCCGGCAAGGAATATCTGACATTGTACAAGGCCACGGCGGGGTAAATAGTCAGGTCATCTTTGGTCACACAGCGACGGGGACCTCATTAACCTTATACTCTTTTTGGTATGTACATACACACACATATAATATATATATAATATGTATATATATATATATGTATATATATATATGTATGCATATATTATTTGTTGTGTGCTATTGTGAGGTTAAGATCTCCTCAGTAGCTTGCAGTTGCTATTTTATGTTCTATATGGGGCGCCCATACGGACCAGAGGCACGCATCATTTTACCTATATTAGAGGAAAACTCTCTTCATAGCGAAATGATGCTACTTTATTATGCTGTGACTGTCCCTCCGTTATGCTGTCCCCCCACTCTTGATAATGTCCTGTACCCCTTCTCTGAATGTTTACATTTTCTCCGAGCCTTGTGGTAGGGGAGGAAGAATACTGTCGTCGAGTCTTCCCACTTAAAAAGCGACTAAAACCGGACGGAGGATGGGACTAGGGATTCTACTCTCTGTAGCCCTAAAAGGGGGACATTTCTAAAAAAAAGTAAAGGCATAAGGTTTGGGAGGAGTTTTCCAAGCAGAACCCTTAGGTTCGAGTCTTATGTTCGTGGGTGTGGTACAAATGAGAATAAAAGGGAAGAAGTGGGCAGTATGTTTGTGGGAAGAAAGATGGATGTGTAGGCATTGATTGAAACTAAGTTGAAAGAGAGGGGCGAGTTTGAGTTTGGGAGTGAAGTGGAGAGGATGTCAGAAGTGAAGAGGGGACGAGGGAGAGAAGGGGTGGCTATATTAATCAGTGAAGAGATAAGTAAGCGTGTGATAGAGTGGAAGGAGGTTTCTTCAAAGTTAATGTAGATGAAGGTAAAACTGGAAAGGGAAATGTGGGTTTTTGTAAGTGCATATGGGCCTGGTGGTGAGAGGAGTATAGAGGAAAGGGAGGCTTTTTTGGATAGATTTGAAAGAGAGAGTTTAGGGAGAAATGTCAATGTAATGGTATAGGAAGATCTTAATGCTAAAGTATGAGATGAACCAATAGACAGAGTGGTTGGGAAGTATGGGGTGCCAGGAAAAAAATTGTAGATGTTGGAGATGTGTCTAGAGAGTTGATGATAGGTAACACAGATTTTAAGAAAAAAGTCAAGTATAAGTACACATGGGAGAGGGTGGTGAATGGAAGGGTAGTAGATAGGGCTTCAATAGATTATATAGTGGTGCCCAAGAGAAGAATAGGAAGAGTTTTGGATGTACATGTGCTTAGGGAGAGAGTGGGGAAGTATCAGATTATTTTTTTGGTGGAAGGTAAATTGAGAGTGGAGGATAGATGGAGAAAGAGGAAAAGGACAGAAGGCGGGGAGGTGCTTGGAGTAAATTTTTTAGATAAAAAGGAAAAGTAGCAGAAGTACAAGGAGGAACTGAGGGAAGTGTGGGAGATGGTGAAGGATGGAGTGGGAATTAATGTGGAAAATGAATGGGAGTGTTTGAAGGAGGAAGTGACAAGGTGTGTAAATACTGTATGTTAAACAAGATGGATGGGAGGTGAATATAAGAAAGGGCAGTGAGTGGTGGGATGATGAAATGAAGAAGATAGTAGAAGAGAAGAAGCGAGTATTCATGGACTGATTACAAAGTAGGATGAGAGAAAAATATGAGAAGTATAGAGAAAAAGAAGAGCAAAACAAAATAGAGAGGAGGCAAAAAAGAGAGCAGATGTAAAATGGGGAAGGACTATGACAGACATTTTTTAAAGCAATAAAAAGATGTTTTGGAAGGAAATCCGAGAGAGAAAGGGGAGATGAGTCAAGTAGAGAAGAAAAGGTAAAATGCGTGGAAGGACAGATCTTGACGGAGGAGGAGGTGGTAAGAGGAAGATGAGAGGAGTATTTTAGAGAGCTGTTAAACGTAGAGGAGGTAGAGGTGAGTGGTGGTAGTAGAAGGAGGCGCTAAGAAAATGGCGGTGATGGTAGAGGAAAACGGAGGAGAAATAACTCTGAAAATTATGAGAACAGGCAACTCTCCAGGATTAGATGGGTGTCATGCAGAGTGTCTAAAGGTGAGAGGTACAGTAATTGTCGAATGGCTGGTGAGCGGGCGGTTGGCGGGCGGTTGGCGGATGTAGGGATGACCCGTCATCCATGAGGAGCAGGGATGGGAGGAGTGAAAAGAGTGGTAGACGGGAGTAAAATGGACGGGAATATGTACGTGCCTCAACTGAGCTACCTCCCTTATAAGAGAGAAAAATATCTTGGCATATATGTGTACACATATATATATATATATATATATATATATATATATATATATGTGTGTGTGTGTGTGTGTGTGTGTGTGTGTGTGTGTGTGTGTGTTTATGTGTATGTGTGTGTTGGGGGGGGAAACAACTCAAACCAGCACAGATGTTACAAGTAACTAGGGACCGTGAACGGTGGCGCTCCATGGTTGCCGAAGTCCAAGAGGATATGGCACGACGGTAAGGTAAGGTAATATATATATATATATATATATATATATATATATATATATATATATATATATATATATATATATATATATATATATATATATATATATATATATATATTTAACAACCGCAATGCACTTCAATTCTGAGCCATCCAAGGCCAGCATGCTGAATTTGAAATATGGTACTGCCCAGGACTCGAACCCGGCAACCTCATGACAAGTGCGATAGTGACTTTCCAACTAGGCCATCAAGAAAGTCACTGTCGCACTTGTCATGAGGTTGCCGGGTTCGAGTCCTGGGCAATACCATATTTCAATTTCAGCATGCTGGCCTTGGATGGCTTAGAATTAAAGTGCATTGCGATTGTTAAAATGTATCTCTAATCACTGGGACCCATTCAGTGTTGTACACACACACACACACATACACACATATATATATATATATATATATATATATATACATATATATATATATATATATATATTATATATATATATGGAGGGGCGCGTTTGTGTGTGTGTAAGTGTATGTATAAATTGATGAATATATATTGTTTGTAAAACGTTTATTAAATTGTGATCAAAGAGAGACTCCAAATGTCGACCCTTGGGCCATTGCGTTCGAAACGGAGGGACGAGGGAGAGAGACGAGTCTGTCACTTCTGAAATTGTAAAACTTCGGGGACGGAGTTGTGTCAGATATTTTCCTCTCCACTGCCCACCCGTCCTGTCAGACGGCAAGAAAGGCTGTAATCGACTTTGTTGACAGTCTGACCCACATCCACGGTTGTGCCCGTATCTGTACTCCAACCCCGTCCCAGAGTTCTCTTTCACCTCTGCGCGGACTCCCTAAAGGGCTATTTACACGGTCGAACAGTTTGACAAACCAGGTTTGTCAGGCAAGTGTTTGAAGTGATGTTTGACCGTGTGAATGGAGTATTTGGTCGTCAAACACGTTTGTCGAACGTGTTTGACAACCAAATACCCTATTCACACGGTCAAACATCACTTCAAACACTTGTTTGACAAACCGGGTTTGCCAAACCGTTTGACCGTCTAAATGCCCCTTTAGAATCACCGTCATTTTCATTCGGGTCCATACACCCACATGCTAAATTGTATCAAGATCTTTATTCCTATCACCCTCTCTTCCTCGTCATCTTCTCTTCCCTCCTTTTCTTCCTCTTCTTCGTCCTCTTCCTCTTACTCTTCCTCTTCCTCTTCCCCTTTCTCTTTATCTCCTTTCCCATCCTTACCCATTTGTTCTTTTCTACTTCCTCCTTTCCCTGTCCTCCTTCGTTTTCTTCCTCTTCCCTACCTCCTCCCCCTATCTCCCCATCCTCACCCTTCCCTTTCATTCTTCTCCATCCTCTTCCTCTTCCTCCCCTCCTTCGTCATCTTCCCCTCCTCCTGTCCTCTCTCCTCTTTTCTACTTCCTCCTCTCCCTGTCCTCCTTCGTTTTCTTCCTCTTCCCTACCTTCTCCCCCTATCTCCCCATCCTCACCCTTTCATTCTACTCCATCCTCTTCCTCTTCCTCCCCTCCTTCGTCATCTTCCCCTCCTCCTGTCCTCTCTCCTCCTTCCCCACCCCCTCACGTAATCCGTTACCCCTGGAAAAGACTATCAGCGACTTTGTTCTTATCGTGCACCAGCAGTCGGGGCGGCCACGGCGTAATCACAGACCAATATCGTTCTTCAGGCCTTAATCACCGCCACCGTCCACCGGTCTTTGCCTCTGGCCCTTGATGGACTCTCGAGCAGACTTCGGGGGCGGATTCACGAACTCCAGAGGCCTTCCTTGGGTTCCCATTACTGGACAGTGGCTCGCGTAATGAGGTGATGCGTCATAATTTCGGTGTGATGATGTTGATGGTGATAGTGGCGGTGGTAGTAATGTTGGTAGTGGTAGTGGTCGTGGTAATGATGGTGGTGGTGGTGGTAATGGATATGGTGGTTTGTCGAACTGATTAGTTTCGGCAATAATATTGAAGAATAATAAAGGTCGGAAAAAGGAAGGAGAGGTAGATTGGGAAAGAGAAGAGGAGGGTGAGGAGGAGAAAAAGAGAAAACGAAAACAAGGCAGATGAAGCAGAAGGAGAAAGCAGAAAGGAGAGAAATGAGAGTATAGGTACAGTTGGCTCAAGAAGTGGTGGAGGATAGCGGTGAGGAGCTTTGGTAAGATTAACGATGGTATTCTTAAAAACTCTTTCCTTATATAAATCTTATATAAATCTTTGGAAGGGAAAGATTTATATAAGAAAAGTTTTTTTTTTAAGAATACCACCGTATGGATATTACGGTGGTATTCTTAAAATAATAATAATAAAAATAAATAAATAAATAAATAAGTCTAACTGGAATTGTGTCTCCATTTGTCGCGGTACTTTCCATTCTATAAAAATGTCTACAAATTGCATTGCGCTGTCCCGGAGGATGAAATGGTGATACCTCATTACCGAGGTGTAGACACGGGTATAGAGTGGGTAATAGGGTCTTTTGGTGGGTTCTGATTCCTACACCAAACTATATACAGTAGAGAGAAAGCCAAAAATATACATGTTACCATGTTTTAGATTTATCCTATAGCTCAGTTGCTAGCGTCTTGGCCTCGTGCACAGGTCAGGGTTTGAATGCCTTGGCAGAGCTTCTAAAAATTCAATTTGTCGTAGAAATACAGAATTTGTCGGAACGCTTGCCTAAATGGGAGAATTCAATGAAGATAAGACTATGTTGTAGCTATGAAGAGTGTTCTCGGGGACCCGAGTAGTTCTTTTGAAGCATTGTTCGTGGCTCAGCTGCTAGCGTCTTGGCTTTGTGATTATATCGGCACAGGTCAGGGTTCGAACCCCTTGGCAAAGCTTTTAAAAAGTTAAAAATAAAACTTAATTTTTTTTAAGATAAAGAATAGTTAACTTTTAGTTAGAAAAATAAATAGAAATAATAATTTGAAAAATAGTTAACTTTTAGTTAGAAAAATAAATAGAAATAATTTGAAAAAAAAATAAATGAAAAAATAAAAGTTAAAAAAGTAAAAAAAATAGTTAACTTCAGAATTTGATTCTTATATCATTTTTTATTTTCTTTATTTAAACAGTTTCTAATTTTCGTTTTTCTCATTCTTCATATCGATGAATCATACCATTCTGCCTGGTCGTTTTTGAATTAATAAAAAAAAAATGAACAAAATCATTAGGCGTACCCAGATGAATTGGCAAAACTTAACTGATTACTGTAACAATTGAGCGGCTGGAAAGGCTCCTCATAGTTTTTACTCTCTCTCATTCTATTTCTACCTTTCTCCGTCTTCCTTTCCGCCTTAATTAAAGCTTTATTTTTCAAAAATTTTCCCACTTCACCATTCTCTTACCGCTTTCAAATTCTTTCTCCTTCTCCATCCTATCCTGTTTCTCCTTCTTCTTTTTCTCTTTCTCTTCCTCTTTTCTTATCTTTTTCTCCTCTCTCTCCTTTTCCTTCTCTTCCTCCTTCCTTTTCGCTTCTTTCTTCTCCCCATTTTTCATCTTTTTCCTCATTTTATTTTCCTCGTCCTCTTCCCCTCTTTCCTCCTCCTCTTCTTCCTCTCTGTTTTCATCTCTTTTCCCTTTCCCTTCTCCCCTTTTTCTTTTCTACCTTCAGCCATTTTTTCTCTATTATCCCTCTCCACTCCTCTCCTCTTCCTCTCTTCTTCCCCTTTTCCTCCTCTGTCTCTCCAACCCTCTGATCTCCTTCTAATGCTTCACTTTCCCTTCTCTCTTTTTCTTTTCTACCTTCAGCCATTTTTTCTCTATTATCCCTCTCCACTTCTCCTCTCCTCTTCCTCTCTTCTTCCCCTTTTTCTCCTCTTCCTCTCTTCTTCCCCTTTTTCTCCTCTTCCTCTCTTCTTCCCCTTTTTCTCATCTTCCTCTCCAACCCTCTGATCTCCTTCTAATGCTTCAGTTTCCCCCTCCATTCGTCCATCTCCCACTCACCCCTCTCCTTCTCGTTCCTCTCCTCCACTCCCCTTCTATTTCCACACCTCCATTCCCTTCCCTCCACTTCCCCTCCTTCACTTCTCCCTCCTCCACTTCACCTCCTGCTCCCGCCTTGCGCGATGCCAATCGTGATCAGAAGTTGCTTCGGTTCATTTAATCTGCCATTAATTCGTTAATGAGGGAGTCATGATTGCTGACGGGGTGAGGAGTTCGGAGGAGGGAGTATTGAAGGCGCAAGTCACACTGGAAGAAAACGAGATTGTTCTTCTGGAGTAAGGAATTTAAGACTCTAAGTTGAATGTTACTTCCTACAACTTGCCCGCAGTACTTTTGTTTGTTGACATATATGTCCTACCTCACATGGCCTAGCTCACAAGGTCTATCCTGGCCATCATATATTTATATATATATATATATATATATATATATATAGATGTATATATATATATATATATATATTATCATTTAGTGGGTCGAGAGACTGCTGTGGAGACACACTTTACAGACTTTGTTATGGCCTTCGTGAGACAGTGCCCTGGTGGCGTAATAGGAAACCTGTTGGTCTCGTATTCGCTCAGTTACGTGTCCGAATTCCGCACTCCTCTCCGATTCCTAGCAGTGATTGTTACCTGCCCCAGCAGTCCAAGTACAAAGGGTAAAGGTTACGGCTTCGTAAAACGAATCTATTCGGCATTTGAGGAACGTCGCCCAAGGAAGGTCACATCAATAAAGGGTCAAGATGGGTCACCATGAAGCCTTCAGCTCCAGTGACCTACTCAGGTCACCTAAGACAGTGCATTCTATCACCTAAGACAGTGCATTCTATCACCTAAGACAGTGCATTCTATCACCTAAGACAGTGCATTATATCACCTAAGACAGTGCATTTTATCACGAAATAGCTATCGCTTCTATCCGTGAAGAAAACCAAAGAGAGGTCCCGTCCAGAGACGTAGCGAAGGAGAAATTTTAAGAGGAAAACAGAAAATGTTGGATAGAAACCGAAAGTATATCAACATTCTTCTGTGGATGGAGATTTGTTTCTAATCATAAAAGAATGCTGCGTTCAAGTCCATAAAATATTGCCTCCATGAAATATATGCAGTTGATACACATACGGTGATATGGTTTAACGTCACAAATTCCCCTCTATCGGGAGGCTAAGACGATGCCCCTTACAGAGGACTTTGAGGCTTTGGATTTAATAAACCATGTCCTTGTTTCAACTTCACCGGTGGCAGGGTTCGAGCCACCATCCCCTCGTCCTTCGCCGCAAGTAACGACGCCCTAACTCGCTCGGCCGGCGATCTTACTAAAGAGTAAATATCATAATCGTGGAAATTGCCACTCTAGTTAGGATACCATATATAAAGATATTTACCCCGATAATTACTCTGTCCCGGAAATATTCTTTCAGTTAGAAAAATTTCACTGATCTGTTTCACCTTCCAGTTTCACCTTACAACATCAATCAGTAATAAATAAATAAAAAAATAAATAAATAAATAGATAGATGAATAAATAAATGAATAAAAATTCGACTACGTCTCGACCTAACGATTTCCCCAGCAACTTCGCTCCTCGATACTGCCTAGCAATTTAGATTAACGATACTATCTAGCGAATTTACCATACAATTTGTCCATGGAATTTCTCTTTACGATTTCACTTAAGGATTTCTCCTTATCAGCCAGAGACCAAGTTTCTCGACTCTCAATTCGGTGTATTTTAAGATATCGTACATTGTCCCTGTAGACTGCTGATTATCGCATACAGCTTGGCCAGAATCCAGGCTGTGTGCCTGAAAGGTTTTGTATATTATCGTACATATTTTGTATCCCTTGGGTATTAGTGTGTATCGCCAGTATGGATTGTGCGTAATGGTATATAATTTACAAGAAATTTATAGAAAATGGTCTGTAAGGTTTCCAAATTATCATCATTGCCCAGATAGGTTGCTGCTTATGGTAGCATTGGTGAAATAAGTGATCTTGTGCTATTTTCACAGAAATGGTATGTAACACCAAAGAAGGTAGATTTCTTTCATATTTCGTACATACGTGCGTACGTACATCAATCTATCCATCCATCCATCCATCTATCGATCCATCCATCCATGCATACATTCATACATACATACATACATGTATAGATACATGCATGCATACATACATACATATATACATACATACATATATACATACATTTATACATACATATATTTGAATATCTAGGGAGCAGATTCTCTTGAATGCATGCGTTATTAAAGTCGACAGCATTAAGGCCTACATATATACATACATATATACCTACCTACCTGCATACATACATACTGTACATACATACATACTCGTATATATTGTGCATATATACATACATACATACATACATATATACATACATACATATATACATACATACATACATTTAATGAAGCGGCCTTGCTGTGGATGTGCTGTGTCTTGCGACACTGCTTCTGACCCAAGGCAGTGGACAGGGTGCAGGGATGACCCGTCATCTAGGAGGTGCTAAGATGGGAGGGAGGGTGGAGGGGTGTGGAGTGTTTTCGGGGATGAAATGGGTGGGGATGTTTTTGTGCCTTGTCCTTTTTGGCTACCCCCCTGGTAAGGGAAAAAAAAAGCCTTGGTATATGTATGTATGTATGTACATACATACATACGCCAATATAAGCGCCGACTCAAAGCATAAACCAACCCCACAACCTAATCCTACACTCATCCAGAACCTCATTTATTGTCCCTCCCATTTTCGAAACTCGTTGATGAAAGGTCATGTCCGTCCCCGCCCGTTGTATACAAGTTGTCCTACAGCCGACACTAACTGCATGGACTGGAGATGACTGTAAATCATTTGGTTGAATGTTTAGACACTGGAGTCGTGTGTCCCTTTGAACATGAGCATAAGGTCGGAATTCGCATCTCTGATAACACATCGTTTTCCCTAACGGCAGAAGCTTCCAAATAAAGAGGGGAGCTTCCAAAGACAAAGAGAGTCTTTGGAGGTGAGTAAGCGGCGTCAGAAGTGAGGGAAAACTGTTGTTTGGTGAGTAAGTGGAAGTATAAAAGTGGGGAAGTGGTACAAAGGATTTTTTTTTTTCAGTGTTGACAAGTCTCACATCTGAATTTCGTTCTCTCGGTTAGAAATGTTGTTCATACTTTGTGTCCGGGGCGTTTGTCCGAGAGTTAGATGACACAGGTGTGTATGAAATCACACACACATACAGACATATCCGCACAACACACACACACACACGTACACACACACACGACTCGGTGGCGCAGTTGGTAGAGCGCTGAACTACTAGCATGGTGGTGCCCGTAGTACTTGGTTCGAATCCTGCCCAGGGCCGAAATTATTTCGGTACCGCTGCGCTTCGGGTCGTTACTCTGACTCTTGTGGGCGGGGAGTTGGGTGTGTGTGTGTGGAAGGTCATAGCATTACCCATAGATCGGACCTACGAGCTCTGAGCTCTCTTCCAGGAGGGAAATAGCTGTCGATCACGAGTCCAACACGTGATCCAAAGACAAAGTGAACGCGCGCGCACAAACAAACGTGGAACACATAAGACGCTCAATCACAAAAATACACAAACGCAATCAAATCGAGTGAGGACTGAAAAATGGATAGAAAAATAAAGAAAAGACGAGAAAGAAAACAAGAGAGAAGTAAAAGAGAATAACAGAAAAAGGAACAAATGGTAAAGAGAAGGATAGAGAAAGAGAGAGAGACAGATAGAGACAGAGGCAGAGAGTCACAGGTAGAGACAGAGGGAGAGATAGAAATAGAGATAGAGGCTGAGATAGAAAGATAAATAGGGATAGAGATAGACAAGGATAATTAAAGCGATAAAGACAGTTGGAGACATAGGTAGTGACACAAGTAGAAACACAGATATTGGTGAAGCGAAGATGGAGACAGACAGATGTAGAGAAAGAGAAAGAATTAAAGAAAGAAATAGAAACGAAGATTGAAAAAGAGAAAAAGAGATAGCGAGACAGAGACAAATAAAGAGAAAAATACGGAGATAAAAGTATATACATAGAATGAGATAGAGAAAGGATAGAGAAATGGAGACATGCAAAGATAACGAATGAGAGAGTGGCAGATATAGAGACAGAGAGAGAGAGAGATACAGAGACAGAGAGAGAGAGAGAGAGAGAGAGAGATGGGGGGAGGGAGACAGAGAAAAAGGGAGAGAGAGAGAATGGGGAGGGAGGGAGATTAGGAGAGAGAGAGGGAGAGAGAAAAGGAGAGAGAGGAGAAGAGAGGGAGAGAGAGAAAGAGAGGAACAGAGAGTGAGGGAGAGAGAAGGAGAGAGGGAAAACGAGAGGGAGAAAGGGAGAAAAAGGGGAGAGAGGAAGAAAGTGGGGGAGAGAGGAAGAAAGAGGAGAGATGGGGAGGGAGGGAGATTGAGAGAGAGAGAGAGGGAGGGAGAGAGAAAGAGAGAGAGAGAGGGAGAGAGAAAGAGAGGGGGAGAGAGAAAGAGAGAGAGAGAAAGGGAGAGAGGGAGAAGGAAGAGAGAGAAAGAGAGACACACACACACACCGACCGACCGATCGACTGAGAAGAACAAACAAAGATACAGCGACAGTGATACATTATATTTGGTCACGGAAAAAAAAAAAAAAAAAAAAAAAAAAGTATCGGTCGGGAAGCTAACATTCAAATAAATTCACGTTTGTGTTTTCAAAACGCTTCTTGTGCTCTCGACAGCTCGAGTTTGTGCCTCCCTAGCTCCTGTTTTCTCATATCTTTTTAAATTTTCGTTCCTCAATCCTTTGTTGCCTCAAATGCTTCTGTAGCGATATATGCGACCCCGTACCAAGCCTTAGTAATATCGGCCGTCAGGTGTTAACTGTGCTACAAAGGCTCGAGTAGTCGAATATGTATTGCCTATGCTACACAGGTAGAATTCGTTTCTCGTACCTTGTGTTACAGACGTGGCGAAGAATTATACTTGCATTGCTTGTTTTACAAAGGCGGAAATTGTTACACATGGATTATTTGCGCCACAAAGGTAAAATTGGTTGGTTATGTGTTGTGTTACAAAGGAAAAACATTGGCTCTATTTTTGTTAATTGTCTTACACATAGTTAGATAGTGTAGTTGCATAAAAGTAAAGAAAAACAATACACTTACTTCATGGGGAACAAGACTTACGAACCCCTCTATATAATCACATATGCCTGTCACTTGATTCAGCTATCAGAGTATGTAGGGTAAAGGTGATTATCGCTTCATCATTGCAAAGGTCTTATTGTGGACTTTGCAAAATGAACTATGCTATATCAGGGACTACGCAAATATAGAATTTATTCTGAAGTGTTCAGTATGTTTTTCAATATACATGCAGATGGTATTGTATTGATACACCAGGAATTAAAGATATATTTGCATAAATTCTATATACCATGGGACAGTTTTATTTGTTCGATAAAGTAAATATGAAAGATTATCACACGTACCCTCATGAATTTTCATATACCTACTTATTTACGAGGGTATTTGTCTATTTTTTCTACATATCTAGATAATTTGTGGTTTGTATACATTGCTTTAGGTCTTACATATTTATTTGTGTTTTCTCTTTTCTGTTTTCCTTTTATCTATGTGCATGTGCGATCGTTTCCAGGAAAAGTCTTTATTCTCACAACTAAAACATTTTACGACCGAATGTTGCTAATGATACTAAACCTGCCAGCACAGATACATTCGTTCCAGCAAACGATTCCAAAGGAATGACAAGTGCCGTCCTCTCCATTTTGGTTCATTTGTTAACTCAGGCGAATCGACGAAATGAACACACGTTTTGGGCCGCATCCAACCGGTATGAAGACATGTTGCTCTCTGAACGGAGCGGCCGGGGATGCCTGCACAGGGCTGAGGTGTGGGACATGGCGCCCTGCGGTAGACCCCTGTGATGTTCTGGAAACCAAACACTTAAGGACGTAAATACCGTACCCGTACTCAAGAATACCATTCAAAGAGTATCGGAATTAGTACCACTTGAGGACGTAAATCGCAGACCCGTACTCAAGAATACCATTCAAAGATTGTCGGAATTATTACCACTCAAGGACGTAAATAACAGTCCCGTACTCAAGAATACCAACACTTCTTTTCTTCAGAGATTTCGGAATTAGTACATTTTCAGACATACACCACTATGTAATAATAAGCATTATTTTGCATATATGAATTATCATATTCATCTAATTGTAACATACAATATTAGGGCTACGTTTGTCGTGTCACGTTTATGTACTTCTATTGGATAAACTTGTTTACATTTCCTATTTTTTCACTGTCAATGCAACTGTTCGTATGCCTATGAATAAGCACGTGTCCATGTGTACATGTGTACATGCTTGCCAGTGTGTGTACATGGATAAGTTTCCCATATCTATGCAAACGCACAACTTTCCTACAGTCTTAGTTGCTTTGTAGGTGTTTAAGTTTTAGCAATATAGTTTTTAAGTTTCTCGTGATTATTTGCTATCGATTCCGTATTAAGTATATTTTGTTTCACTCGGTATATAGAGTATAAATAATTTTACGGAAAAATGTTAAGATAATTAACTAGGTCTTGAGAATATTCGTATGATCTTTTTTTTCTTCATATAATTTCATCCATATCTCTTCCATTTTCTTTGAAATATTCCTTGGTTGACCCCTGAATCTAGATTTAGCCAAAGATTTTGTAATTTGTCTTCAAGAAAACCTATGATTGATCCGGTTTAACGTTGTGAAATCACTCTGTTAGGAGTCTAGGACAGTACCCCTTACAGTGGACTTTGTAGCGTGGAATTCAATAAACCATACCATTGGTCCAACTCGCTGGCGGCAGATTTCAACCTTCGCCGCAAGTAGCGACGCTCTAACACGCTTGGCCAGCGAGCGTTATCAAGGAAATTCATCTGAGAGAATATTCCCAAAGGAAAATGATGTATCGCGTTCGTTAACGTATCTCATGGTAACGCATTTCTCTGATATCTATATCTTTCTTCCCTTCCATCTCCTTCTCTCCTATATTTTTCAAATTTTCCTTCCTTCCACTCCTTCTTCTTTTGGTAAGGCATTTCCTTGTTATTTTTGTATTTCTTACCTTTCTTACCTTCCTCCTTTCTCCTACCCTTCTTTCCTATCCTTTTCAGACTTTCCCCCCCTATTTTGGTAACGTATTTCCTTTTTATTTACATATTTCTTGTCTCTCTTATCTTCCTCTCTTCTGCTCCCCTTCCCTTCCTACTCTCCCACCCTTTCTAAACTTCCTCTCTTCCTACTTCTTTCTCTTTTGGTAACGCATTTCCCTGTTATTTACATATTTTTCTCTTTTCGTTATCTTTCTCTTTTCTCCTCTTCTTCCACCACCTTCACTGTCCCCCTTTTCAAGCCTCTCTTCTTACACTCCTCCTACGTTTGGTACCACGTTTTCCTGATGCTTATATCGTTCTTGCCTTTCTCATCTCCCTCCTTTCGCCTTCTCTAACTCCTCATCCTCCTATCCATTTCAAACCTCATTTTCTTGTACTTCTCCCTCTCTTAGTAACTCATTTCACTCCCATTTACATATCTCTTGCCCCTCTTATCTTCCTCCTTTCTCCTCACATATCATCTTCAAGCCTCCTTTTCGCAACCTTCTCCCTCTCTTCTCCACCTCCTCGTCTGTCTTCCACATAAACACGTTCCCAGCTTCTCTTCCTGTCGCAGCTCAAGCTTTTCAGGGCTGTTTTTCTTCCATTAACATCACTTTCTTATTCATTCGTTCTTATTCTATCGTACCCTTGTATTGCCACGCCATTTCCCGTTCTCTTTTTTTTTTCGCTTTGGTCTCCCGTTTTCTTAAGTCGCGTTTCAGAAGCGTT
>NC_134820.1:32646386-32663886 GCF_046742065.1 Oratosquilla oratoria | reverse complement strand
ATTTTCACCAAAGGCTATAGAAGTCATAACATCTTGACAGGCAAAGTACTATCAAGAGATAGTTGAATGGAATAGTTTGACTAGTAGATAAGATAGTAAAGATGAAACTACCCAAAAAGGCGTTCACCATTTCTGTACAAAAACTATCCCAGCTTTACTATCCATCTTTACATAGTCGATTTTTTTTAGGGACTATTAAATAACCAATGTTGCTACTGTGATCTATGCCAGTTCCACAAATGAGCGAGATTTTGTCCACAAAATTCCCACAAGGAAATCTGAATTTTCAAAATTTTCCCACAAAAAGAAGGAATTATTATACATAACAAGTTCATTGCAACATGTAATTTGCTTGGAAAATATCCCATGTAAGCAAATTTCTCAGACACAAATTTGTAGAAAATTCCCACAATTGAATGAAATTTTTCCCAAAAAAATTCCCACAAGGAAATCTGAATTTTCAAAATTTTCCCACAAAAAGAAGGAATTATTATACATAACAAGTTCATTGCAACATGTAATTTGCTTGGAAAATATCCCATGTAAGCAAATTTCTCAGACACAAATTTGTAGAAAATTCCCACAAATGAGTAAGAGCTTTACCACAACATTCCCACAAGGAAATCTGAATTTCCACATTTTCCCCACCACAAAAAGAAGGAATTATTATATGCACAAATAAGTTCATTGCAACATATAATTTCCTCACAAAACATCCCATGTGAGCAAAATTCTCAGACACAAATTTGTGGAAAATTCACACAAAAAGGCGTCGGTGCTAATGACACCCCTACGGAACAGGGTCACGAAGTGTTCTTACTTGTATATGATTAAAATCTAATCTTTATTCAGTAGGAAATGATGATTACCAGTGCTATCGCCCTTGCTCCCCGGTCCTCCTTATATCACTCTTCCATTACCTAAGTAGTTCCATCTCTCACACGTGATATTGAATTAAAGGATAGAAACGCTGGGTATCAATACATTAGGATTAAATTGTCCAGTAACTGGTTTAAAAAGAAATATGTACAATGCATAACAAGAATAAAGATTCTAGTCAACATCGTCTTCAACTCCGTTCCTTATGTTCTTATTTTTCATTTTTCCTTCTTACGTTCAAAACGATCTTGTACAATACATATATATATATATATATATATATATATATATATTATATATATATATATATATATATATATATATATGTATATATATCATGTGAAAACCACAGTTAGAGCAAAAACTACTGGAGACAGGAAATCTATATATTTCATTTGCAAACTGTAATCCTCTTCAGTAGATACTGAAGAGGATTGCAATTTGCAATCGAAATATATAAATTCCCTGTCTCCAGTCTATTTTGCTCCGACTTTGGTTTTCACGTGATCGGCAAATGTGGTACTACATTTTTCATTAGTATATATATATATATATATATATATATATATATATATATATATATATAATATGTATATATATATATACCCCCACGTCACTCAGTGACCACTTCTAGGTCATGCGTTATAGAAAAAAAATATAGAAAAATACAAATAAACTCTATCAAGGACAGGAAAGAATCGTCTTTGTAGATACGTACAGATCGCCTATAACAACAGAAGCTATAAACTAATATGAAAGACGACCTAAGCAAAGAGAACAAACAGAATAACATAAGAGGCCGATTTAGGCCCTGAAAGGTTTGTCGTATCTGATCAAACGCTTTCGTTAATTACAGCAAAACTACGCGGTACAGTGTCCTTTGTAGAGTCCATTAGCTTTTTAGAGGCCCACTTCAAGAGAATGGGAGACAATTGGCACTATAAGTAGTAATACTACAGACGAGAGGATCCACTTCTTATTCACTAATAACTTAATGACTAATGCTAATGTGTGTGTGTGTGTGTGTGTGTGTGTGTGTGTGTTTGTGTGTGTGTTCATGCGTGTGTATTAGTGTTTGTGTGTGTGTGTGTCTGTATGAATATGTGTGTATATGTTTGCCCGCGCGTGTATGTGTGTGTGTCCGCGCATGCGCGCGCATGTGTGCACGTTTTATGTCTGTGTGCATGTTGTACGTCTGTGTTTCTGGGTCTACATGTATCATTTTCTAGCTTTATACATACATATATACATTACATACATACACACATACATACATACATACATACTTACATACATGCATACATACATACATACTTATACAAAAGGTTTTTTCCCCCTTACACGGGAGGTAGCCAAAAAACAAGGGCATAGAAACCACTCCCACCCATTCCACCCCCTACATACTCCACTCCCCTCCACCTTCTTCCCTCCCTCTTATCTTGGCACCTCCTGGATGCCGGGTCATCCCTGCATCTTGTCCACTGCTGTATATTCTTAGCAAATCAGACAATTTCACATTCGTGTACAAAAGTTGCATCTGATGTGGTAATCGTTCGTAAGAGAAGGGTTAAATCAAACCCCAATTCTCTTTAGACTTGTTATAAAATTTCCCGTCCCCCATCACATAGATTATATTCAATCAATATTTCATTAGTTTGTACAATTATACAACAATGCCACACATAGATGTTTTTACCTTGCAAGGGCCATTTTAGTATGTGGCAACATTATTTACAATATATAATTTGATTATCATGGACACATATAACAGTTTCTTACATTACAGTGATTTTATTTTACAAAAATGTTATATGCGTTAAGGGGACACTACAGTAGTGGCGCGTTGCCGCACATCTCATCACGAATGCTCTGATGTGGAATAAGAAGGTCTTTGGCAGAAACTTCGGCAGAAGAATCTCTTCGGCGATTTTCTTGGTTCGTCATGATTGTCTCTGAGACTCCTTCTTCGACCTTCCGGGACTCTTGAGACTCATTTGGGCGTCTTTGGTTCTTGCTTCTCGACTTTTTTTTTTTTTTTTTCAAATTTCTTGTCTGTCACTGCCGCCAGACCAAGCCCCTCCTCCTCCTCCTCCTCTTCTTCTTCTTCTTCCTCCTCTTCCTCCTCCTGCTCATCTTCCTCCTCTCCCTCTTCTTACTCCTCATCTTCTTCCTCCTCCTACTCCTTATCTTCCTCCTCCTACTCCTTATCTTCCTCGTCCTCCCCCTTATGCTATTCTGTTTGTTCTCTTTATTTTTAAAATTTCTTGTCTGTCACTGCCGCCAGACCAAGCCCCTCCTCCTCCTCCTCCTCCTCTTCTTCTTCTTCTTCTTCTTCTTCCTCCTCTTCCTCCTCCTGCTCATCTTCCTCCTCTCCCTCTTCTTACTCCTCATCTTTTTCCTCCTCCTACTCCTTATCTTCCTCGTCCTCCTCCTCATCTTCCTCGTCCTCCCCCTCCTCTTCTTATTTCTCCCCCTCCTCCTCCTCCTCTACTCCTTCCTCTCTTCCTCCACTTCCTACTCCTCTTTCTTCTTCCTTTTCTCCATTAGTCTTCTTCAGTGACTTCCGCCCCTCTTAATTCTCACGATCAACAACCCTCTTCTTTTTCGAGATTGTCTAAGAAGATAGAAGCGCTAGTAAACGACAGTATCTAACCATTTCTTTTATATCAAAATCGTTCCATTCAGCTTAGGGGTTTCATGAGTGGTGTAGCGATGCTACAGTTGGTGAAAAGAAAGGGGTTTTGGTGACTTCGTCTCCTGTATTGTAAGGTGCGAGTCAACTGATTTTACATGCGGCGGGAGGCGCTATATATACCGCGTGGGTAGTCACCCGTGGTGCGTAATTACATAATTGCACTGGGTTAGGTTAGGTCGGGTCAAGCAGGGTCGCACTGACAGAGAAGCGTCAGGTCGTGAGCGACATCATGCACGTTCCATTCCACGTGATCATCGTGGTGTGTAGAGTGTAAAAGGCAGAATTTCATTTTTTATTTTATTTATTTATTCATTTATCTATTTATTTATTTTACTGGTAATAATATATGTGTGTACTAGTATTAGTGCACTTGTGTATCTATACTAGTGTACTAGTATTAGTGTAGTAATGTACTAGTACTAGTGTACTAATGAACTAGTTCTAGTGTACTACTGTAGTATTTGTGAACTAGTACATACATACATATACCAAAGGCTCTTTCCCCCTTACACGGGGGTAGCCAAAAAGAAAAAGGCACAGAAACCACTCCCACCCATTCCATTTCCTATATATTCCACTCCCCTCCACCCTCTTCCCTCCATCTTATCTTGGCACCTCCTGGATGACGGGTCATCCCTGCATCCTGTCCACTGCCCTGGGTCAGAAGCAGTGTCGCAAGACACAGCACATCCGCAGGAAACCTTGAGGCAGTGCAATGTAGTTCAGTTAGAAGCTTTAAGATTCGTTTAGATAAACACCAAAGTAAGATGTTTGATGCATGTCATTTATTTTATGTTATTTGTTTATGTGTTTGTTATTATTTGTCTGTTCATTATCATTTGCTTGATTTTCATTTATTATTAGTTATCAGTAAATTCATTATTATTTACTATTTACCTGTTTGTTTATTATTTAACTATACCTATGCATTTATTAATTTTATTCATTATAATTTATATCATTATAATTTTTATTTGATTTTTTATTTATCATTATTATAATTTGTTCCGTATCCGACCTAGTTATGGACCAAAAGGTCTCCTGTCTACATGCTCAACCTTTGTAATCATTTGTAAAAATATTATCCAACATAAAATCAGTGCAGTTTAACAACATAGTGGGATATCCTTTTTGACTGCAGTGGGGTGCTGAATAAAATCACCTGGCGACAACCAGAATAAAATAAATAAGTCATCATCCGTCGTGGAAGGGATTAACTCTTCCTGTTTCGGAAATTGATTTTCCGGGTCTTCCTCTCTCTCTATTTTCTCTCTTTATCCTCTCTCTCTTTCTCCCTCTCTATCTTTCTCTCCTCTCTCTCTCTTTCTCCCCCTCTATCTTTCTCTCTTCTCTCCTCTCTCTCTCTCCCTCCCTCTCTTTCTTCCCCTCCCTCTCATTCTCATTCTCTTTCTCCCTCTCTATCTTTCTCTTTTCTCTCCTCTCTCTCTCTCTCTCTCTCTCCCTCTCCCTCTCTTTCTTCCCCTCCCTCTCATTTTCTCTCTCTCTCTCTCGACCAGCACCCAATCCCGTAGACTCCCCCCACATCACCACCCACCCCCGTCGCCTCCCAGCAGAAGCCAGCCTCCCCCCCTTCCTCCCTTCTTCTCTCCCCCTCCCCCCAACCCGTTGGGTCATCAAAATTCCTCGCTAAGTTCGCCAGCACTTCTTATCTTGTCTTGCCTTCGCTTGTCTTTTGTCTGCCTCGTTTGCTCTCTCTCTCTCTCTCTCTCTTCCTTTCTCTGTCTGTCTGTCTGTCTTTCTCCATATTTCTCTCTCTCTCTCGCTCTCTTCCTTTCCCTCTCCCTTCCCCCCCTCTCTCTCTTTCTCTCTCTCTCTCTCTCCCTCCCTCCCTCTCCCTCCCCCTCCCTTTCTCTCTCTCTCTCTCTCTCTCTCTCTGGCCTTTTGCATCGCTTCGATGTTTCGACAACTGCTTTGCCACCGCGGCACTTTCGGAAAGGAGACTCAAGTCAAACACACACACTCACACACACTCGCTCTCTTTCGCTCTCTCTTTTTCCATCTCTTTCTATGTACTTCCCTATCTCCATCACGCCCTTCATCCTTCTCTCCCTCCTTCCCTCACTCATTCTTACTCACTCACTCACTCTTACTCACTCTCACTCACTCACTCACTCTCAGTCACTTTCACTCACTCTCTCCCTCCCTCCCTCCCTCCTTCCATTCCTCCCTCTCTCCTACTCCCTTCTTTCATTCCCCACCCTCCCTCTGATTAGTCAACTCTTCAATCTCCTTCCATCTCCATCTCATCAGTCCCATCCCATACCTCTCTTTTCTTCTCTTTTTTTCACTCATGCTCTCTCATGTTTTCTTCCTCTCTCATAGTTTCCCTTTTTCTTTTCCTTCTTCATCATCTTCTGGCTGTTGTTCTTTGTTCCGTGTTTGTCTTTGTGTCTTGCTGGTCGACTTCCTGTTCAAGCCACGAGAAGTTAATTCTGACTGCAGCAAGATAGCTTTATATTCACCCGAAAGGAACTTTCATTGTCGTGAATGAGTTCGTTTGTTTTGTACAAATGGTGATTAGGATATTGTCTCTGTTAAGAAGAGGTCTACCCTCGTATTGGGTCTTACAGTACACTCTCTCTCTCTCTCTCTCTGTCTGTCCCTCTCTTACCCCCTTCATCATCATCATCATCATCTTATTCTTATTCTTGTGAAAGGTTGTGATTCACTCTCTCTCTCCATCATCATCTTATTCTTATTCTTGTGGAAGTTTGTGATCCACATTTTGAAGGCGATGAGAGTACCGGAACAATTAAAGGCTGTTTGTCCATAGTCAGTCGAGATCTGCGCTAAGAAGCAAGGCAACTGACCACAAAGGCCATAATAGTTGCCACAACATATATATATATATATATATATATATATATATATATATATATATATATATATATATATAATTGTGATACATAGATGGATATGGCGTATTTTAATACTACATGGTGAAAAATGAAATATCAGGAAAATTCCTTCTGTGGACGTATGCTTCTCAATGGTCGTCTCTTGTGCGGACCAGGCGTCCTAAGGGTCAAGGTCAGGCCCGCCTAATTACAGTCAAGTGGCCTCTACGGTCGGTTTCTGGTTAGACCTAAGGCTCAACAGCCGCCTGGTGCTGCTGCTGCGACATACGCGACGTCGTCTGTCTTGATGTCTATATTCTCGAAGTGTGACGTCCTGTGACGTGTAATATATCTTCTTCCAACATTCTTTTCTTTCTTCTTCTTCTTCCAACATTCTTCTCTTTCTTCTTTTTTTCTTCTCTCTCTTCTGTTTCTTATTCTTACTCTTCTCTTTCTTCTATTTCTTCTTCTTCTCCCTCTTACTCTTCTTCTTCTTTCTCTTCTTCTTCCTCTTTTCCCCACTGTTCTTCTTCTTCTTCCTCTTTCTCTTCTTCCTATTCTTCTTCCTACTTTGTTTCACTGTCATTTTTTTTGTACTGCTATATTTTGTTTTTTCTACATCATCATCATCATCATTATCATCATCATCATCTACTTTTTCTTCCTTTTATTCTTTTTCTTCTTGCTCTTCCTTCCCTTCGTCTTCCTCATCGTCTTCTGTCAGCTTCTTATCTTAGCTTCTCCTTCTTCCTCTGTTTTTCACTGACCTCAGTTTGCTGAGGTCATCCCTGATGATGCGTTCTTGCAGTTGATGTCCTTCTTGTTGACTTTGAAGTTTCTTCTTCTCCTCCTCCTCCTCCTTCTCCACCTCATCTTTTGCTAAACCTCGTTTGCCTCTACCATTCTTCCTCTCCCTCTTCCTCCTCCTCCACCTCATATTTTGCTAAACTTCCTTTGCCTCTACATTTCTTCCTCTTCCTCCTCCTCCTCCTTCTCCACCTCATCTTTTGCTAAACCTCGTTTGCCTCTACCCTTCTTCCTCTTCCTCTTCCTCCTCCTCCACCTCATCTTTTGCTAAACTTCCTTTGCCTCTACCTTTCTTCCTCTTCCTATTCCTCCTCCTCTTTCTTTTCCTGTTTCTTCTTCCATTCCTCATCTTACTTCTTCTCTTTCCCTCGCTCCTCTTTTTATTTTCTCTTTTTCTCCTTTACTTCTTACTTTCCTGTTTCTTTTCCTATTGCGTTACCTCTTTCTCCATTTCTATTTTTCCTTTCCTATTTTTCCTTCTTCCTACCCTTTCCCCATCTCCATTTAATCTTCCCGTTTCCTCTTTTTTTTTTCTTTTTCGTTCTTTTTTCCTTATATTTACTCCACCAATGATTTTTCCTTTCGTTATTTGGAATTCAACGAATACATTTTTCTTTCCTTCGCTGTAATCGTTGTTCCTTTGTCTCTCGTTCTAATGCGTTCTAATGCCCTCTTTTGTCTCTCGCCCTCCATCCCATTGTTTTTCGCCTCAATGTATGCACCGGACGTCACTCGGGTCCTTATCCTCTTAGGCTGACTCGATAAGTTCCGCGAGCACTCGTTGTCGCCGCGTTCTTTGTCCTCTTCTTCGCCTGCGCCTTCTTCTTCTGTTTTTCGTTTCTCTTCTTCTTTTCTTTATTCTTCTTCTTTTTTCCTTCATCTTCTTTTACTTCTTCTTCTTCTTCTTCTTCGTCTTTTTCGTCTTCTTCTTCGTCTTTGTCTTCTTCTCTTCTCCCTTTTCTTCTTCCTTCTTCTATTTCTTCCTTTTTCTATTTCTTCCTTTTTCTTCTTCTTCTTTATCTCCGTTTTCTTCGTCTTCTTCTTCGTCTTGTTATTATTCTTTTTCTTGTTTTTTCTTTCCTTCTTCTTCTTCGTCTTATTTTTCTTCGTCGTCGCCTTCTTCTTCTTCTTAGTCCTCATCGTCGTCGCCTTCGTCTTCGATTTTGTCGTCTTCGTCCTCGTCTTCTTCTTCTTCTTCTTCGATGTCGTCGTCTTATTCTTCATCTTCTTCTTCATCTTTATTTTCGTCTTCGTTATCGTCATCTTGTTGTTTTTGTTGTTGTGTTGTTGTAGTTGTTCTTCTTCTTCTTTTTCTTCGTCTTCTTCTTGTTCTTCCTTTTCTTTTTCTTCTTCTTCTTCTTCTTCCTTTTCTTTTTCTTCTTCTCCTATTCCTTTTTCTTTCTTCTATTATTATTTTGTTTATTTCCTCTTCCTCTTCTACCTTTTCCCTTTCTTCCTCCTTTCTCTTTTTTTTTTTTTTTTTTTTTTATTCTTCTTCAGTTGCTTCTGCATTTCCATTCAATCCCCTCCCTTTCCTGATTCTTTGTTGTATTTTTTTTTCCTTCGTTTTTTCTTGGTCGAGTCTCAGGCTCTGCTTCGTCGTGATGGATTTGATTGGTTTCGTGTTTTGTCTTTGCCTTCGCTTGACCTTGAAGTCTTTTCGAAAAAAAAAAAAATCTGAAGCTTCCGGGTCACCTCTGATTTGGTGAATTTTTTTGAGTTTGATTTTTGAGTTTGACTTTTTTTTTTTGACTCTTTTCTTTAAGAATTTTGTTATCTTTCTGAAGGTTCTTAGCCTCTGTTGCTTTGTTCTTCAGCACAGGATCTTCAGTTTTCCCTCTACGCTCTTTTTTCTTTATTTTCTCTTCTCGTATTTTATCGTCTCTTCCCTTTCGCATAGCTCTTTTTTGTAAAAGAAAATAGTCTATTTAGAAATATTCATTCAAAAACATTTAAATTCTAATTCTTATAATGTCCCTTAGACGAATCATATTACCTGAAGCCAAAAGAGAACTTATGAAGAGTTTAATCAAATTGAACAAATATAAATTCCTAAACTCAAACTCCTGTTGACCCAAAATAGACTTTGCAGACTTTTTTTCATCTTCCTTTCGTGTCTTGTTCCTTCCACTCCTCTTTTCTTCTTCTTCTTCTTCTTCTTCTTCTTCTTCTTCTTCTTCTTCTTCCTCCCTTCCTTCACTTCCTCTCTTCCCACTCCTCCTATACTCCTCCCTCTATTCCTCCTTTTCTTCTTCTTCTTCCTCCCTTCCTTCACGGCTTCTCTTCCCCTCCTCCTATGCTCCTTCTTCTATTCTTCCTTTTTTCTACTTCTTCTTCTTCCTCCCTTCCTTCACTTCCTCTCTTCCCACTCCTACTATACTCCTCCCTCTATTCCTCCTTTTCTTCTTCTTCTTCTTCTTCTTCTTCTTCTTCTTCTTCCTCCTCCCTTCCTTCACTTCCTCTCTTCACCCTTCTCCTATGCTCCTCCCTCTATTCCTCCTTTTTTTTTCTTCTTTTTCTTCCTCCCTTCACTTCCTTTCTTTCCCCTCCTCCCTCTATTCCTCCTTTTTTCTTCTTCTTCTTTTTCTTCCTCCCTTCCTTCACTTCCTTTCTTCCCCCTCCTCCTATGCTCCTCCCTCTATTCCTCCTTTTCTTCTTCTTCCCCCTCCCTTCCTTCACGGCTTCTCTTCCCCTTCCTCCTATGCCCCTCCCTGTATTCCTCCTTTTTTTCTTCTTCTTCTCTCTCCTCCCTTCACTTCCTCTCTTCCCCCTCCTCCTATGCTCCTCCCTCCATTCCTCCTTTTTTTCTTCTTCCTCCTCCCTTCCTTCACTTCCTCTCTTCCCCCTCCTCCTATCCTCCTCCCTCTATTCCTCCTTTTTTTTTTTCTTCTTCTTCTTCTTCTTCTTCTTCTTCCTCCTCCTCCCTTCACGCCCTCTCTTCCCCCTCCTCCTATGCTCCTCCCTCTATTCCTCCTTTTCTTCTTCTTCTTTCTCCTCCCTTCACTTCCTCTCTTCCCCCTCCTCCTATGCTTCTCCCTCCATTCCTCCTTTTTTTCTTCTTCTTCCTCTTCTCTTCCTTCACTTCCTCTCTTTCCCCTCCTCCTATGCTTCTCCCTCTATTCCTCCTTTTTTTCTTCTTTCTCCTCCCTTCCTTCACGGCTTCTCTCCCCCCTCCTCCTATGCTCATCCCTCTATTCCTCCTTTTTTTATTCTTCTTCTTCCTCCTCCCTTCCTTCACTTCCTCTCTTCCCCCTTCTCCTATCCTCCTCCCTCTATTCCTCCTTTTTTTCTTCTTCTTCTTCTTCTTTTCTTTTTCTTCTTCTTCTTCTTCTTCTTCTTCTTCCTCCCTTCCTTCACTACCTCTCTTCCCCCTCCTCCTATGCTCCTCCCTCTATTTCTCCTTTTCTTCTTCTTCTTCCTCCCTTCTTTCATGGCTTCTCTTCCCCCTCCTCCTATGCTCCTCCCTCTATTCCTCCTTTTCTTCTTCTTCTTCTTCCTCCTCCCTTCACTACCTCTCTTCCCCCTCCTCCTATGCTCCTCTCTCCATTCCTCCTTTTTTCTTCTTCTTCTTCCTCCTCCCTTCCTTCACCTCCTCTCTTCCGCCTCCTATGCTCCTCCCTCTATTCCTCCTTTTTTTCTTCTTCTTCTTCCTCCTCCCTTCACGCCCTCTCTTCCCCCTCCTCCTATGCTCCTCCCTCTATTCCTCCTTTTCTTCTTCTTCTTTCTCCTCCCTTTCTTCACGGCTTCTCTTCCCCCTCCTCCCATGCTCCTCCCTCTATTCCTCTTTTTTTCTTCTTCCTCTTCACTCTCTCGAGACTCTTGTTTTGCATCACCACTCTATTGCCTGCTTCCTTCCTCACCCTAAGTCCCTTCCCCCTCCCCCCTCTCAGTGACCACCCCACTCCGTCCCTGCCCCCCACCCCCACCCCACCCCTCAACCCTGAGAGACTCGACGTTCCTCGATGTCAATTGTACCTCGACTTCGCCTGATCTTCTTAGCGAAGTTTGCCTTCTTCGTCAGCCTCGAGAACTCCTGTTGTACTTTCTTCTCTTCCTTGGATTTTCTCTTCGTTGTTCTTTTCAGTCTTCTTTCTTCCCCTTTCCATTCTTCTCCTCTCTCCCTTGTTCTTTCTCTTCTTCTGTTTCTTCGTTGTTGTTTTTTTGCGTGTTTTTTTTGCTTGCTTTTCCTGTTTTTTTTTTTGTTTCTCTTCTTCTCTTCTCTTGATTTTTTTCGTTGTTCTTTTTATTCTTCTTTCTTCCCCTTTCCGTTCTTCTCATCCTCCCTTGTTCTTTCTCTTCTTCTGTTTCTTCGTTTTTTGTTTTTGTTTTTTGTTTTTGCTGGCTTTTCCTGATTTATTATATTTCTCTTCTCTTCTCTTGATTTCTTTTCGTTGTTCTTTTCATTCTTCTTTCTTCCCCGTCCCGTTCCTCTCCTTTTCCCCTCCCTTGTTCTTTCTCTTCTTCTGTTTCTTCGCTTTTTTTTATTTGCTTGTTTTTTTTTTGCTTGTTTTTTTTCTATTTTTTTCTCCTCTTCTCTTGATTCCTTTTCGTTGTTCTTTTCATTCTTTCTTTCCCTTCCTGTTCCTCTCCCCCGCCTCCCTTATTCTTTCTCTTCTATTTCTTCATTTTTTTTTTACTGTTTTTTCCTTATTTTTTTTTTTCTTCTTCTGCATTCCTCTATTTTACATTTTGTGTCCGGTTTCTCATCTTCTCATTTTGTTTCTCTTTCGTGATTATATTTTTTGTTTGTCCTTTTCTTCTTTCTTCCTAGCATTTTTACTTTTTTATCTTTTTTTCTGTTTTTTGTTTTTTTGTTTCTGCGTTTATTCTTCGTTTGTTCCTACTCTCTTTTTACTGCAGCCCATCTTTCTCTCTCTTTCTACTAAAATCTCCAAGTGTGTGTTTCTTTTCTTCATAATTTTTCCTCTCTTCTCTTTTTCTTGTGTTATTCTATGTTCTCTTTTTTATTTATTTTTTCTCTCTCTCTCTGCCAAAATCTCCAATTGTGTGTTTCATTTCTTCATCATTTTTCCTCTCTTCTCTTTTTCTTCCGTTATTCTATGTTCCCTCTTACATTTGTCCTTCCTGCTCTGCTCTTTCTCTTTTCATATACTCTCTTTCTCTTCTCTCCTTTTCCTCTGACCAATTGCTCTCGTTTTTTGTTTGCTTGTTTGTTTTTGTTTTGTTGTGTTTTGTTTTACGTCTGTTCAGTTTCCGTCTTTGTTTTTTATGACCTATTTTTTCCTCCTTCTTGATTAACGTTCTCCCTCTTTGTATCTCTCCTTAATTTCACTTTTTTCTTGTCTATGTTTTGTTCGTACCTTCTCTTCTTGTCCATTCCTTTAATTCTAAACTGAGCCTTTTTCTTTCCCATCTGCTCGCCTTCCATTATTTCAAGCTATCCACCTTATTGTCCTCTTTCTCATTCTACAAAGGATCACAAAGGAGGAGCATGCGCACAGGAGACCTTTTGGTCCATAACTACGGCGGATTCGGAAAAAAATATATAGCAATAATAAATAAATAAAAGAAAAAATATATAATATAAATAATTATAGATAACATAGATAAATGCACAGGTATAGTTAAATAAGAAACAAGCAGGTAAATAATAAATAACAATAAATTGACAGATAACTAGTAATAAAAATCAAGCAAATAGTAATAAACAAACAAATATCTTCTACTCACCCATTATATCCTCCATTCCCGCCTCTTTCTTTACTCTTTCTTGTCTTAGTCCTCTTCCTTGTCTTCTCCTTCTCTTCTCTCTATTCTCTTTCTCCCTCTCTTACTCCCCAACCTCTTTTTCCTCTTGTTCCTTATTCTTCTCATCCTCCTCCTCCTCCTCTTTATTCTCTTTCTTCCTCTCTTACTCTTTTTCCTCTTCTCTTATTCCTTATTCTTCTCATCCTCTTCTCTTGTTCCTCTTCGTTCATTTTCTCGTCTTCTTCCTCCCCCTCCTCCTCTTTATTCTCTTTCTTCCTCACTCCTCACACACTCTTTCTCCTCTTCTCTTTTTCCTTATTCTTCTCATCCTCTTCTCTTGTTCCTCTTCTTCGTTCATTTTTTCGTCATCTTCCTCCTCCTCCTTCTCTACTTTTCGTCTTTTCCATCTTCCTCTTCCTTTCTTGTATCCATCATCTCCTGTTCAACTTTCATATTCTACTATTCTACTTTTCTACTATTCTACTTTTCCCTCTTCTCCCCTTTCTCCCCTCTTCCTTCTCCTCTCTTTTTCTTCACCTTATTGTCTCTCTCGCCCCTCCTCCTCCTTCTCCTCCTCTTCCTCCTCCTCCTCTTCTTCCACTCTTATATCCAGCCTTTATTCTTCCACTACCTTTCTTTTTCTATAACAGCTCATTTGCCTTCCTCCTCCTCCTCCTCCTCCTCCTTCTCTTCTATCTTACTCCTACTCTCTTTCGTCCCCCGTCCTCCTTTTTCCCGTCTCCTCCTCCTCCTCCTCCTCCTCCTCCTTCCCTTTCTTCTCTCTTACTCCTACTCTCTTTCGTCCCCCGTCCTCCTTTTTCCCGTCTCCTCCTCCTCCTCCTCCTCCTATTCCTCCTATCTTGTTCATCATCCTCTGCACTAATTTTCCTTTTCTCCCACGGCTCCTTTTCTTCCTCCTCCTCCCCCTCCTATTCCTCCTATCTTGTTCATCATCCTCTGCACTAATTTTCCTTTTCTCCCACGGCTTCTTTTCCTCCTCTTCCTCCTCCTCCTAACTTGTCTCCTCGTCCTCTCCTCCTTTTCTTCGTCTCTTCTTCCTCCTCCTCCTCCTCCTCTCCTAATCTCCCCAACCAGCTCACCACATTTTTTCTTTTTCTTTTTCATTTTCTTTATGTCACTCTCTGCTTTGCTATTCTTCTTTCTACGTCTTTATTTCTCTTTTTGTATTAATTCTTTCATTCTTTTCGTTATCCTATTTTTGCTTCTTTCTTTCCTCTTATCTTTCTTTCATTTTCTCTTTTTGTTATTTTCCTTTTTTTTTCTTTTCGTCTTCCTAAAATTTTTTCTTTCCTTCTCTCTTCTTATCTTTCCTTCACTTCCTCCTCTCATCATCTTCCTCTCTCTTCTTCCTCTGTTCATATCTCTCTTTCTCTCTCTTCCCTCTCTTCATTTTTCTTCCTCTTCCTCATCTCTATATTACCATCTTTTCTCTTCTTCCTCTCCTTTCTTTTTCTTCCTCCTCTCATCATCTTGCTTTCTGTTCTTCCTTTCTTCATATCTCTCTCTTTCTCTCTTCTCTCTTTTTATCATTCATCTTCTTCCTCTTTCCTTTGCTATTGTCTTTTCTTCCTCTCCTATTTTTCTTTTTTTTCCTCTTTCATTTCCTACTCTCATCATCTTACTTTCTCTTATTCCTCTGTTCATCTCTCTCTCTCTCTCTCTCTCTTCTCTCTCCCTCTCTCTCTTTCTTGCCCTCTCTCTCTCTATCTATCTATGTATCTCATTCACTCACTCACTTACTTACTCACTCACTCACTCACATTCTCTCTCTCTCTCTCTCTCTTTCGTTCAATCCGTACATCACCCACCTTTCTTCTTCCCTTTTTAACAATTCTTTCTTCTTCTTCTTCTTCTTCTTCTTCTTCTTCTTCTTCTTCTTCTTCTTCCTCCTCCTTCTCCTCCTCCTCTCGGTTCTCCTTTTCCAGTTACCACAATGTAATTTTTCTTTCCACTTTGTCTTCCATATTTCCCCTCCTACTTAGCGAAAAAAAAAATTCTTTCGTGTGATGCCTGCATTGTTTCTCTCCTTCCTCTCTTCCTCTCGTTTCTCTTTTGTTCTCCCTCGTATTCGTTTCATCTTCTCTAAATGTTGTTTTGTGTCTTTTGCTTATGATTTATTGGTCTATCAATCATTTCTTTACTTTCTTTGCGCTTAGCATTCGTCATTCTTCTTGATTTCCCTCCGTTTTCTCTTTAGGCGAGTGCTCTGTCTTTCCGTTTTTCATTTCCTCCACTCAGCCAATTTGATCTATTTTTCGTTTTATTTATTTATTTATTTATTTATTTATTTATTTATTTGTTGTTTATTTAGTTGATTTATCTATGTGTTTATTTATTTCCTCCTCAGCCATTTTTTTTTCGTTTTTTATTTATCTATATTTATTTATTTATTTATTTATCTATCTATTTAATTGTTTTATATGTTTATTTATTTATCTATTTATTTTATTTCTAATTATTCATTTATTTATTTTTGTGGCTTTCTGCCTCGAAGTATACAGATTTCATTTCTACTGTCACCCTTTTCCCTTGTCAGTGACCTTGTGACCTCACATCTCTGACGTCAGAGAAATGACCTATGATGAGTCTGACCTTATAAAAGTCCTAGCTATCCTTTTGACAGGCTTCCCTCCTGCTCCCAAAAGAAAATTTCTCTTCTTAGGGAATTCCACCTCCCTCGACATATAGGGAAAAAATCCCTATATCAATTTCCCACATATAGGGGAAAATCCCTATATTAATTTCCCACATATAGGGGAAAAATCCCTATATTAATTTCCTCAATTAAGCTGATTGTTTTTTATCTTAGATTTACTCGTATTTCTGTCTGCCATCTCCGGTTTCGTTCAATAAAGAACGACCCAAGGATGACTGAAATTGATTGATTTTACTTTCTGTTTGTCTCGCGAGACATCTTACATTTCTGGCATGTTTGTTGTCAACCAATCTAAGTTGACCTTGAATCGAGACTTCATGGAATAGTTCTTCGTCTGGACACTGACCCACTGTGGACCGTAATTTAATCTTCTTGTGCTATTTGTGGACATACTCGAGTATATCCTTATATATATATATATATATATATATATATATATATATGTATATATTATACGCGCTAAAGTTTGTATACTTGGACTTGTACGATACATATAAAAGCAAAAACGATTTCCCCAACCACTCAATTATTTTATCCCTTTTTAGGGGACGGTGTAAGTTTTCCACCCATCCCTTAAAAATTCAGTTTAAAAATGTTTTTTTCATTTTAAAAATGTATATATGTATAAATTTTTTAAATTATTTTTTACCCATTTTTTTTTTTAAATTTCGAAGGCCGCAGGTTCCCCACCTCTGGTCTAGACTGAGCAGTGGCTCTCAACCTTTTCCGTGTATCCCATACTTATGTATTGCTGTTCTTTAGCCTACTGGAGACTACTCCATCGCTAGATTTAATCGCTTAGCATCCACTATCAACTCAAACTCGCCGGGACTCAAACTCTGCGGGACTCAAACTCGCCGGGATTCAAACTCGTTGGGACTCAAACTCGCCGGGATTCAAACTCGTCGGGATTTAAACTCGCCGGGACCCAAACTCGCCGGGACTCAAACTCGCCGGGATTTAAACTCGCCGGGACTCAAACTCTGCGGGACTCCAACACCGCCGGGATTCAAACTCGCCGGGACTCAAACTCGCTGGGACTCAAACTCGGTCGGGACTCAAACTCGCCGGGATTCAAACTTGCTGGGACTCAAACTCGCCGGGACTTAAACTCGCCGGGACTCAAACTCGCCGGGACTCAAACTCGCCGGGACTCAAACTCGCCGGGACTCAAACTCGCCGGGACTCAAACTCGCCGGGACTCAAACTCGCCGGGATTCAAACTCGCCGGGACTCAAACTCGCCGGGACTCAAACTCGCCGGGACTCAAACTCGCCGGGACTCAAACTCGCCGGGACTCAAACTCGCCGGGACTCAAACTCGCCGGGACTCAAACTCGTCGGGACTCAAACTCGCCGGGACTCAAACTCGCCGGGACTCAAACTCGCCGGGACTCAAACTCGCCGGGACTCAAACTCGCCGGGACTCAAACTCGCCGGGACTCAAACTCGTCGGGACTCAAACTCGTCGGGACTCAAACTCGCCGGGACTCAAACTCGCCGGGATTCAAACTCGCCGGGACTCAAATTCGTCGGGACTCAAACTCGCCGGGACTCAAACTCGCCGGGACTCAAACTCGACGGGACCCAAACTCGCCGGGACTCAAACTCGCCGGGACTCAAACTTGGCCGGGACTCAAACTCGGCCGGGACTCAAACTCGCCGGGACTCAGACTCGCCAGAGAACCTGAGGAACAAACAGGTCGGGAATCGGTACCACCTGTTGAATGGTTGACTCTATAGAGAAGGAAGGGGGTCATTACCTGGCAGTAATGACTTAAAGGGTTGCGATGGAAATTTTATTGTTTTTATTAATTACTAGGGAAAGGATTGAAAGCAAATAACATATTGGTAATGTGCATAAGGACCTTGTTTT
>NC_134820.1:32588886-32638886 GCF_046742065.1 Oratosquilla oratoria | reverse complement strand
TCTAATCTAACCTAATGTAATAACATAGCATAACATAATCTAATCTAACCTAATATAATCTAACCTAACCTAATCCAACCTAATCTAAACTAAACTAACCTAACCTAACCCAATCTTTATTCCACTGTTGATATTCGGCGTACTGGGGTGAAAGTTCTTCAGGTGGGATCTCATGGGGTGACGATTCTTCATGCGGGCGTTCTGGGGGTGACAATTCTTTATGTGCCCCGAAACAGGTCGTAAGCTTGGCATCACTGGGGCTTAAGCGATTGAACAGCGACTCAAAGTGTGAATGCGTCACGTGGACCAAATGTCCGTAGTCTCGGGGTGCTGAAGAAAACGGAGTCCTCAGACTCTGCCGGGAACGATCTTACATAAAACGAAAGATGTCGAATGTTTCTTACATTTTTTGGCTTGAAATTTTATGTCCGCAAGCATGCAAAGCGGTCTTCAAAGAGCACAACGAAAAACTGTCTTCGAAGATTTTTTTTTTTTTCGTCTTCTTAAATGGTAAATGTGAATCTTGGTAAAAGCATTTATTATTCTTGTGATTATGATTGATTCATTCAAACAATTTCATTTATTGGTCTAATAAATACAGGATAAGGGAATCTTAACGTCCTATTGATGTAACATATTTTAAATAAAGGTTCTGGTACATATGAAGGAATATGCAAATGCACATATGTACATATTTCCTGAATTTGAAAAGTTGGGATTTAAGTAACTTTTTCAAAGTCCGGTGCATTTTACTTATCCAATCATGGTTCCTAGAATCTAGCTTTTTTCTTACATACCTCACACACACACACACACACACACACACACACACACACACACACACACACACACACACGAGCTCTGAGCTCTCTTCCGGGAGGGAAATAGCTGTCTATCACGGGTCCAACACGTAATCCAAAGTCCATGGTGAATCACACATACATTTCACATTCGCAAAGGGAGAAGTAGAAAAAGAATCCTACTACGACAACCCCTGTCATTTCCGGCAAGCTACTGTTATATATATATATATATATATATATATATATATATATATATATATATATATATATATATATATATAATGCCCGTATATCAGCGCAGTGATAAGAGGGAAGCGTTTGAGAGGTTACATATAAACGAGTTTAAGAGCAATTTCATGACTAGATAGCTATGATTCATATGCAAGCCCGTCAACGTAATGAGCCCTCATGAAGTGACGTTTCATGGATGCACGAAGATAGGCATTTGTTTAGTTAGAACATCAGTGTCGTCTCAGTCTTCTGGTAACCTGCGGCTCCACATTAGCCAACAATGGTTATTGTTTTCTCTCTCTCTCTCTCTCTCTCTCTCTCTCTCTCTCTCTCTCTAGGAGGATCTTTGGACTGTTTTCTGTGGTGTACATTTTTTTTGTTACCAGGTAGTATACATATATATATATACATATATTATATATATGTATATATATACATATATATATATATATATATATATATATATATATATGTATGTAGTACGTAGACAGTATATGTAAATTATATATATATATATATATATATATATATATATATATATATATGTATGTATATGCAGTACGTAGACAGTATATTTACATGTGTATATATATATATATATATTGAACACAGCCCAGAAACCAAATACCAGCCTCTTGTGGCTGCACCTCTTTTCAGAGGTAATAATGTCTTTTACACATGATTACATGGAAACCATCCTCTCCGACGTCCTTCCTTTGATCAACACATCTTCCTTTGGGGACACTCGGCATTGGTACGAAATATGATCCTCCCAGCCAGAGGTCGTTAAACCAAGACTCGTTATGCTCTTGAGTGTCAAGCGTAAACTGGTTCCGTAACCCAGGAAGGCTGTATTGCCGAATATTACACGAGTCGACTGTCGATAATGAGGTCGTTGGCAGATGTCGTTACGAGGAGCGTTATAGGTTCTGCGACTGATCGACTCGGCATGTCGATTGTATCGCTTACTATCGTTACTTCGAGCCTTCTAAGTAGTAGTAGTAGTTGTAGTAGTAGTAGTAGTAGTTTTTTTTTTTTTTTTTTTTTTTTTTTTTTTTTTTGATTAATACGACCTCCATCCTATTGGAACTGTGTGGTGGAAGCAGCAGGGTCTGTCTTCCACAGACACAATTCATTGGCCCAGTAGTAGTAGTAATAATAGTAGTAGTCCTCGTCGTCCTCCTCCTCTTCCACTTCCTCCTCCTCCTCCTCCTCCTCTTCCTCCTCCTCCTCCTCCAGCTGAGGCAAGCAAATTGAACCCTAAGGAATTCTATGGTTATGCGGATAAAAAGAAAACGCTAACCTGCGGCATTGGACCACTGAATGACGATGAAGGTAAACATACGGATGATGAAAATGAGACGGCCTCTTTCACCTTCAATACCCGTGTATTTCTCAACCTAATTTCCATTCGTACAACTACCGGCCTCTTACACCTCAATCCTTAATAAAAAAAATTTGCATCCGTCTTCACAGACGAGGGTTGCTCAGTGTATCAGCCACCAGAACCTAAAATGTCCCAAAAGGTTTTAAATCAACTCATAATTACCGAAAGTGATGTACAATTAAATGATAACCTCAAAATAAATAAAGGCCCGGGATCTGACAAAATTTCACCTAGAATTCTGCGAGAAGTAAAAAATCCGATCAGTAAATCCTTGTGCATTCTTTTCAACAAATCTTTAACACATGGTAAAGTCCCATCAGATTGGAAATGTGCTGACGTAACACCAATATTCAAGAAAGGGGACAAATCACAGCCAGGCGAGGAGAATGCGAGAAAATTGAATCGAGGTTTTTAAAATGTCCAAAGGCTTTGACCAATCAAATATAAGAAGACGTCACGATTTTAAAGTAATTGGTAAAAGATTTTCTTCTTTAACCGGGTTGTTAATGTGTGGAACTCGTTACCTTCCACTGCCGTTAAAAGTAACACAATAACAACATTTGAAAATCGCCTAGATGAATATTTGGGCTCTAATTTGCAATTAGAATATTATCCCTTGCAATAAAAGTTTTGACAACCCGGCATTTAATTGTAATTGGATAGGATAGTGGTAGCAGTAGTGTTAGTTCATCTTCTGTCCTGTTTTCTTAACTGTAGCTTAGTTTAGTAAACACAAACAGCCTCGTTAGGGCCATTAGGCCTGCTGTTGTCTGTTCTTCCTTTGTGTTCCTTTGTGTTCTTTCTCCTCAGTGAAACCGTCAGTCGTGGAAGACCTTTGCCGAGGTCAACTCTCTATATTCGACATCGTCGTAGTCGCCGACGACATCATCATCATTATCATCGTCATCATCATCATCGTCGTCGTCCTCTACATTACCATCACCATCATCATCATCATCATCATCGTCCACTACATCATCATCATCATCATCATGATATCATAATCATCAACAATTCATCATCATCATCATCATCATCATCATCATCACCAGCATCATCATTGTCCTTATTGTCCTCATAGTCGGTGATATAAAACAAGTCACACACTGGTACAGACCCCCGTCCAACGTCTCTTCCCTGAGAGATCTACAGTAGAGCCCCGAAGACTGTTGCCACGAACCATTCACGGACACTTTGATGTTTTTTTATCTTTATTTATTCATTTAATTGTTTGTTTATTTATTCGTTTATTTATCTATTTACTTATTTATTTATTGTTTGTTTGTTTGTTTGTTAATTGTTTTACTAAAACCTGACAGTACTTACCTTCTACCTTACAAATTACTGCGCGCACTTGCCTTAATCCCAACCTCACAAAAACAAGTAACAGAGAATGTTTATGCGCGTGCGTGTGTGTTTATGCGTGTGTGTGTGTCGTGTGTGTGTGTGTGTACACAAAATATGCAATCCTCTGAATCTTATCTCGGCCTAAAAGAGCTCTCGGAGCCCAATATTTTTGCGCCCACCTTCTCCTCTGGCAGGCCTCCCTTTAACACCTTAGTCTCTCTGAAAAAGGTGGTGTCGCAGAGAAAATATATTTGTGCAGTACTTATGCTTAGGGTGTCGCAGAGAAAATATATTTGTGCAGTACTTATGCTTAGAATCCTTGGGAACCCTGCCATTATTTTCTCTTGTTTCTTTATATATATATATATATATAATATATGTATATATATATATATATATATATATATATATATATATATGTGTGTGTGTGTGTGTGTGTGTGTGTGTGTGTGTGTGTGTGTGTGTGTGTGTGTGCAAAATAACCACAGGAGAAGGGAAACTTGAAGACAGTAAGTACTTTCGTATATTACATCTTCAGACTCAAGTACAGTACTTACTGTCTACAACTTTCTCTTCTCCTGTGGTTATTTTGCATTTTCGTATCACTGTGACGTGATTGCTTGCATATATATATATATATATATATATATATATATATATATATATATATATGTGTGTGTGTGTGTGTGTGTGTGTGTGTGTGTGTGTGTGTGTGTGTGTGTGTGTGTGTGTGTGTTGGCGTGTTTGTCTATGCATGGGGTCAGAGATATTCATATGATAATGTTACTCATTTTCTATCACTAGCGTCATCGCTTTATACATTACTTCCTTTCTAATGTAAATGTTACAATGAATTTTAGATATTTGTGTATGTAGCTGTATTTCATACGTCTAGATCTACATCCAACATAACTTTTTACAATTTTGGATTTTTTTTTTTGGGGGGGAGGGGGAGGGAAGTACGAGGCAGGTCTGAGCGGAGGCTTGACATATTACTTGATCTTTTCCCTGGAACCTTTCCTGTTTGAAAAGTTAAGCTCATTTCGAATAAAATTATCTCTCTCAGAAATGTCCACACGTGACATTCAAGCTGTCACAGAGTAAGATCTGGAATAACCATTTTTTTTTTTTTTTTTTTAATTTTTTGATAATGTCACCTTTTTCACTGACCCAGAGAAATGATCTTTTTTGGATCATTAACGTGGGTGGGTGACGTCATAGTTCAGTTCCTGGTCGCCCAGTTAGTTTCAGTCAACAGAGACTTTTGTGAATTAAGGGGATTAAAATTATCTTTTAATCTATTAAAGCAAGAGAATTTCTTCTTCTTCCTTGAAGGCCGTTTGAACTTACGGAATATAGTAATGATCTCAACCATTCAAAAAAGGAAACTGCTTCAACGGCTTTTAACGAACGCCTTACAATCTCATTCAGTTTAAAAATAATTAATTCCCCAATCAAAACCGTTGGATATTTTGAAGGACCTTTTGAACTTTCGAAATATAATACTAATCTTAACCATTCAAAAAAGGAAACTGCTTCAACGGCTTTTAACGAACGCCATACCATCTCATTCAGTTTAAAAATGTTAATTCCCCAATCAAAACCGTTGGATATTTTGAAGGACGTTTGAAACTGCTTCAACGGCTTTTAACGAACGCCATACAATCTCATTCAGTTTAAAAATATTAATTCGCCAATCAAAACCGTTAGGTATTTTGATAGATGTCGTAACCGACACCAATTCTGTGACTCGAGAAGCCTCGAAGAAGAAGTGAGAAGGACATCAAGCGTTCTGTGTCATTACCTTAGAGACGAGAGGCAGAAGCCTGCCTGATGAGGTAGATCTTTAGTTTGTCGTCAGAAAAGAGTTTCCTGGAAAACGCTTGTCGTTATGAAGAAGGCACGAGACAGGAGCACGATGTAAACAGTGATATGAAAGCTGAATAAGGAGAGGGCGCCGGTAAAAGCAAGTAGTTTTAGTGTGGGCAGGCGTCAGCTTCGTTCTTAAGAAAGGCCTAGCAGCCTCTTCATACTGTGTCCATACAAGTCAATTGCTGTGACTTTGAATAGATACAAGAACTCTTTCCTGACAATATTCCAATCATCCCTAGGGCCATTTTAGTAATGGATCCGGTATTTCTATTGGTTGGCTTCTCATAATTCGTCACTCGGTTTCTCAGTATATGACGCAAAGGTATTTTGACATTTGGAGACTTCAAAAAACAAAAGGTTGTAATTGAAGTCGTTTTTACTCAAAGTGTAAAAAAGAAAACGGAAGCTTTTGCAATTACTCTTAGTTCATCAACCCCAGTTACGATTTAAGACCTTCAATGAAACATAAATACTTAATATTCTTAAAAACAAAATACTATTTGTACCCTGTAATCTTAAATAATAGATACCTGAAAATACTAGCAACCTTAAATATCAACTATTCGTAAATTTCAGATACTAAATACTCATCAATAATATACTAAATACTCAAAAATACTAAACGCTCTATTGGATAGTTATAAGTACTAAATACTTGTAGTAAATACTCGCAAGTGCTAAATAATCATAAATAATATTCGTAAATACTAAATACATGTAAATATTAGTATTGACAAATTATACCAACATGGCCTCATAATATACTAGTTGTCTTACAGCGGTTTCAATACTTTTCTTACGATGATAACATCCATGGAATCTCTGATTCAAGAGTGAAGTGGTTACAAATTAAGAACATACGAACATAAGAAATAAAGGAGACTGCAAAAGACCATAAGGCCTACACTAGGCAGCTCCGTATCCATCACCACCTGTCATCCCCATCCATAAAGTTGTCTAATCGTTTTTTAAAACAACTGATAGTTTTTCAGCGCTTACTACATGGTTACTAAGTTTATTCCATTCATCGACCACCCTATTAGTAAACCAATTCTTGCCTATTTCCTTCTTAAATTCCACTCCACAAGTGAATCATATGATTCATGGACTTTGAGAGTCTCTTTCTGAGGTATAAGTCAAAATAAATACGTTGAATCAAGTACCTACCGTGATGAAAAAAAAAAAAAATAGGAAAAAAAATTGTTGAATACGTCATTGAACAAATATTCATAAACGTTATGAAACTAAGTTCAAAATTCAAAATATAACATTACTCTGTTATTTTACATCATTTAGGAATAAAATGTGGAGGTGTGGAAATGAATTAATTATTACATAGAGCCATACCAATCTAGATAATTAAGGCATAGAACGCTTTTTGAATGTTGAGCCCTGAAGGTATTGAAGTAATTGCTCTCTGAAGGATAAGCCTGAAGACATTCTAGATTATATCTTAGTCTAATGCGGTAAGGTAAGGTAAGGTGAATGGAAAACAGTTTTTTCTCGTTTTAAGTGATTTTCAGGAGGATCATAAACAGCACTGCATAAGTTAAGAGTACATAAGAAAACAGCAAAAAAATAACTGAGTCCGGAAGGTGTTAATCTGAGTAATTGTTCTATGAAAGATAAGCCTCAAGACATTCTAGATTATCTTTTAGTCTAATGCGGTAGCTCTCAACCTGGGGCTTAGATTTTCTTAGAGTTACATAGAAATTTCTAAGAAGATCTACGGATCTGGTTAGTGGTTAGTGAAAAAAAAAAAATTCTCTTTATCAAAGTGATTTTCTGGATGGTCATAAACAGTACTGCATAAGTCAAAGAGTACATGAGAAAACAACAAAAACAGGTTGAGTCCGTAAGGTATTGATCTGAGTAATTGCTCTATGAAGGATAAGCCTAAAGACACTCTAGATTATCTCTTAGTCTAATGATGTAGCTCTCAACCTGGGGCTTAGAGGTTCTTAGAGCTGGTTAGTGGTTAGTGTTTAGTGAATGGAAAACAATTTTTCTCGTTTTCAAAGTGATTTTCAGGATGATCATAAACAGTACTGCATAAGTCAAGAGTTCATGAGAAAACACCAAAAAAAGCCCCTCGTCTATTGGAACGAAGTGATTCACGCCGGATGTCAATGTGTATTTTCTCGACTATCCAGGTCTCGATTACTAAATGAGTAGTTGGAAGAGCCATATTTTTTCACGATGAAGTAGAATATTTCTGCTTTGTTTGTTTACAACTGTTATGGATAGGTTTAAGGAGGGCATCAGAAAGGAGTGACAGTAGAAGTTTCTTTTTGAGATCCTGAGTATAAATTCTAAGCTAAGGGATCAAATCTAGTTTACTTCCTATAATATAAAGGTCTTGAAGCAAGCACAACTAGAGACGTTGAAATTTATTCTTTGAGGTGGAAGGCAATGAAGCATATATTCTGGAATTCAATAAAGCATTAGTTATGACACCTGAATTATAAAACAAAGAAGACGTAATATATAACAGAGAAGACCTAAGTTGGAAGTAAGAACATAAGAACATAAGAACATGAGAATGAAGGAGACTGCAAGAGACCATAAGGCCTACACTAGGCAGTTCCATAAGTGGACAGCACCTTTATAATATATATGTATATATATATATATTTTTTTTTTTTTTTTTTTTAGGGGGGCTAGGAGGGTCTACGTACATGTAACATAAAGAAAAAACAGCTAAAGGTAAAAAATAAAATAAAACAAATAACTAAATGAATAAATAGATAAATAAATAAATAAAACAAGTAAACAAACAAATAAACACAAGAAACAACGGCCCTTGAACCATCGCTAGAGAATAGACAGAATGAAGGTATTTTTCGACTAAGAACCAGAAGCTCGAAGAAGGCCGAAGAAGGAAGGACCTCCTCTCCGAGTGTCTAGTGACTCATCTACTAATGACCAAAGCCAAACGCTTCCTTTGTTCTCGAGGTTAATCCCAAAAAGACGAACGTCTCAAAATGCCCTTCCCTCTTTCCCTTCCCCTTTATTCTCACCCCCACCCCCCCACATCAACCCCTCTACCTTTCCCCTTCCTCTTCAACTTCCTCGTCTATTTTCCTATTTTACTTCTCTTCCTTCATTGTTATACATTTCTGTTTTACTTCCTGGTCTGTGCTCTCTTCCCTCTCTTCCGTTTTCCTCTCTTTTCGACTCTTTCTTATTTCCATCCGCTCCCCCCCTTTTCCACTTCATTTCTCTCTTTCTTCTTTTCTTTCCGTTCTTCTTAAACCGTTCCTCTAATCAAACTCGTCGTTTTACCTCCTCATCTGGCTCCGGAAACAATCCGTCATACTTATTCTTGTCCATAATCTTCTATTTCTGTTCTCCCCTTTCTCCTCCTCACAGTTCCCACCTTTTTTTCTTTTCTTTCTTCTTCTCTTCGATGTATTTTTCCTACTCCTATATTTATTAGTACCTCTACTCTACTCGTACGCTTTTGTTTCCCTTTCTTCTTCTTCCTCTTCATCTTCTTTACATATATACAAACACACACACACACACACACACACACACACACACACACACACACACACACACACACACACATATATATATATATATAATAATATCAGAATTACTATTAACTGTAGTCCTCTTCTGCTGAAGAGGACTACAAATAGTAGCCGAAATATACGGATCTCCTGTACTTCTGATATCATTATTCCGACAGTGGATTTAAAGTGCGTGTATATATATATATACATATATATATATATATACATATATATATATATATACATATAAATATATATATATATATATATATATATATGCACGTATGTCGGTGTAAATAACTTGATAATATTCTCCATTGGCCATCCTTTCCCTATACAGTTTTACCCTGAGTAAATCTTTCTGCAAGTCATCCTCCATACCTACCTTTACTTGCACATCAGTTATTTTTTTCTTTTCTTCTTCTTTTTTTTCCAAAATTTCTTTCATGGCATACGAGTATTTTCCACAGATTTATAGAGTGAATTGACGCAAAACAAATTGAAAATATATCACACACGAGCACATGATAGACATCTGAAAAAATAACCCGTGTGTGTGTGTGTGTGTGTGTGTGTGTGTGTGTGTGTGTGTGTGTGTGTGTGTGTGTGTGTGATTCACCATGGTCTTGGATCACGTGTTGGACTCGTTATCGACAGCTATTACCCTCCCGGAAGAGAGCTCAGAGCTCATATATGACCGACCTATGGGTAATGCTGTGACCTTACACGCACACACACACCCAACTCCCCGCCCACGGGAGTTAGAGTAACGACTCGTAGCGCAGCGATACTGGAATTATTTTAACCCTGGGCAGGATTCAAACCCGGACCGCCGGGAACTCTACCAACTGCGCCACGAGTGTGTGTGTGTGTGTGTGTGTGTGTGTGTGTGTGTGTGTGTGTGTGTGTGTGTGTGTGTGTGTGTGTGTGTGTGTGTGTGTGTGTGTGAGTTTGTGTGTATGTGTGTGTGTGTGTGTGTGTGTGTGTGTGTGTGTGTGTGTGTGTGTGTGTGTGTGTGTGTGTGTGTGTGTGTGTGTGTGTGCGTACACCTATGTATGTGTTCATGTGTGTATGAGTGCATGAGGCAGAAAAATAAATAATGATAATAAAAGTGGAAGTGAGAATGAACGAGTATGTGTGCATGTGTCGGTCAGTGTTATTATCTGTGTCAGTATCTGTATCAAAATCAGTATCAGTGTCAAAGACATCCTCAGTGTTAGTCTTCATGTCAGTGTCACTGTGTATGCATGCGGGTGATGAGCGAGTGGGTCAAGTATTTGGAAAGTACTGGTGTACGTTGGGAAGCGAGTTACCCTAAAGTTGAAATGAAATTTACACATGAACTCAATCAAATGTTCAGTTACATTTAGTTTGTGTTCCTCCTCTAGTTCAACACAGTCAAAGTCCTTTACATAGTTTTCATACCTGATGTTGGTTTCCTGTGTTATGTAGTCACTATTCTAGGGGGTTTTAGGGACATTTCCATAGACACAAGTCAATCACCATTCCTTTACGATTTTGAGACTAATGGCCTTTAATAAAAACCAAATACTAATTAAAGGATTACAAAGGATTACCAAAAGCGGAGCATAACGACAGGAGACCTTTTGGTCCATAACTAGGTAGGATGCGGAAAAAAATTATAATAAAAAAAAAAAGCTATTATGATATAAATAATAATAATATAAATAAATGCACGGTTAATGAATTCTATGCAGCATCTCCCCAAACCCATCTTCTCATGATTGTTACGTTGTTGGTAGAGCTGGGCGCGTTCCTCTATGCGTTCCTAGGTGCGTTACTATGTGTGTTTTTACTATAGTTTGACCGAGGTTAGCATTCCCAAACTATTAAAGCTTAAGAGACAGGTTCATACCGGAATAAAAGTCCGGTAGGCCACATACTATACCAAAGAATAATTCCGTAGGCCACATCCAAAAGGTAGGCTAAATACCATACCGGCACCTATATTGCTTTAATAGTTTGTCAACGCTAACCGCGACCAAACTAAACCAAAACCTACTGAGAGAAACGCACCTACGAACGCACCGAGGAACGCGCCCAGCTCTGGTTGTTGGACTGAGGAGGTGACCTTCGGTCAACAGTTCGTCACAAGATCAATATATATATATTATATATATATATATACACATATATACCTTCCCAATTTTTCGTAGAGCTGATAACAGGAGAATGCACACATCCTCTTCACACCTCGTGGCGCAGTGGTTAGAGTTCCCGGCTGCCACCACGGCGGTCCGGGTTCGAATACCCCCCAGTACTGAAATAATTTTTAGTATTCCTGCGCTGCTGGTTGTTACTCCAACTCTCGTGGGCGGGGAGTTGGGTGTGCGTGTGAGGTCACAGTATTACCCATAGATCGGTCATACGAGCTCTGAGCTCTCACCCAGGAGGTTAATAGCCGTCGATCACGAGTCCAACATGTGATCCAAAGACCAAGGTGAATTTCATCTCCATCCTTATCCTTGTCCTCCTCCTCATCCTTGTCTTCACTTTCATTCTCTTCCTTTACTCCTATTCCTTCTTTACTTTCCCTACTCTTTCTCTTCCTCCTTTTCTTCTTCCTTCTCTTCTTCCTCCTCTTCTTCCTCCTCTTTGTCTTCCTCCTCTTCTTCTTCCTCCTTTTCTTCTTCCTCCTACTCTTCTTCCTCTTTTTCTTCCTCTTCATCTTCCTCCTCTTCATCTCCTCTTTTTCTTCTTCCTCCTCTTCTTCTTCCCCTCTTCACCTCCTCTTTTTCTTCATTCTCCTCTTCTTCTTCCTCCTCTTCTTTATCCTCCCTTCATTGCCTCCTACCAGTCGATAATAAAGGAACATACCCGAAGACACCATAGGTCTCTTTCCGAAAAGATTTCTTGTCGGGTCCGAAGTCTATCGAAGTCCATCGAAAGCCAGTGACTACATTTCTCCTCCTCCTTTCCATTTAATATCTTAAATAGATAAATTTTGACTCCAGCTCCTTTTATTTTATCCTTTTACTTTTAATATGCAGAATATTCAATTAGATATGTTGTCTTTATTATCTTTAGGACTTGCTAAATCCTCCTCAGTTTCTTCGGTTTAATTATATTAACGTACCATCTAAAATCTTGATATTCATATTATTACTTACAGTAAAGAATATATTTATGATTTACTGCTGAAAATATATCCTGTTATCTTTTCTTATTTTCGTCCTTATTTACTCCATGGAAGTTAATTAGTTTCTTTATTTAGAAATGTAATTCATCTCTGCGAGTTATGCTTTGGGTACGGTTGTTAAACAGTGATTAAGATAACAACATTCTCAGTATCGTCTGTTACAGGATGAAATGTATATCACTAATTACTGTGTGATTTACCATAGGCCTGGATCATGTGTTGGACTTGTGATTGACAGTTACTACCCTCCCAGATTATGTGTTTGTGTGTGTGTGTGTGTGTGTGTGTGTGTGTGTGTGTGTATGTGTGTGTGTGTGTGTGTTTGTGTATATATGTGTGTGTGTGTGTGTGTGTGTGTGTGTATGCATGCGAGCGAGTGTGGGTGTGTGTGCGTATGTCTGTGTGTGTGTGTATCTGTTCATGTTAACTAAATGTAATGTACATGAATTTAGCTTAAAATTTCACTATTGCCTTTAACTTGATTATCACCTCTTTTAGGACGTTGGTAAGTTAACACATCTGTATGAACTGTTTCTTGGCACTTGCCAGCACGATCTTTTTCAATTCTCATTGCTCACCCATACAAATGAAAAAACAAAAAACAAATAAATAAAATAAAATAAAACAAAACAATGAATGATATGATATATATATGATATGATATAATTATATATATATATATATATATATATAATATAATGTGATTATAATAATAATAATAATAATAATAATGATAATAATAACAATAATAATAATAATATAATAAAATGATGATAATAGTAATCATAAAAATGATAATAATAATGATGATGATGATATTAATAATAATAATAATAATAATAATAATAATAATAATAATAAATAAATAAATGTGGTAGAATTTTCCAGATCATCCCACTCCGTTCCTTCATACATTTACATTACATAATCTATCCCCTTTGTTTCAATAAGGGCATCTGTGTTCTTTGCATTTTCTTGGTCACATGTATATGTTGTCCTTTATTGTGAAGGAACTACACCATTCCCAATTTTTTTTTTTTTTTTTTTTTTTTTTTTTTTTTTTTTTTTTTTTTTTTTTTTTTTTTTTTTTTTTTTTAGTTCACCTCTTCAAAAGTCACTCTTCTTCTGTTTGTCAACAGTCTCTATGCCTCACTTACAATCTTACTCATGAGCTTCTTTAATGGCAAATTATCATTGACCCCATCTCAAGGGTCCTTTTACTTGTTCACTCTTGCAACACACACACACACACACACACACACACACACACACACACACACACTACGGAGGTCCGGTATCGAATCCTACCCAGGGCTGAAATAATTTCAGTATCGCTGCTCTGCGTGTCGTAACTCCAAATCTCGTGGTCGGGGAGTTGGATGTGTGTGTGCGTATAAGGTCCCAACATTACCCACAGATCATATGTGAGCTCTTAGCTCCTCCGGGAGGGAAATAATTGTCAATCACGAGTCCAACACATGATCCAAGTCCACGATCACACACACACACACACACACACACACACACACACACACACACACACACACACACACACACACACATATGTATAAATATGGAGATAAGAGTTGGGACCTAATATTTCTTGTATTATTATCCTGAATCAAGAAAACAAAGCTCACAAAGCTCACAAAGATTTGGTCCCCATCACCACGAAGTCTCGAAAAAAAAAAATAATAATAAATAAATAAATAAATAAATAAACGCGACCAGAGCTCTTACGCTACCAACTACCCCAACACTGCCACCATCAAATCCACGACTACTCGCTTGTCTATATACGTGTACCGATTTCCCTCCATCTTCTTCTTTGCATGAGGGGCCTTAGAGGGCATTCATCATTAAACGAAGCGGTCTTGCTGTGGATGTGCTGTGTCTTGCTGCATTCCTTCTGACCCAGGGTAGTGAGAGAGAGATGCGGGGATGACCCGTCATCCAGGAGGAGCCAAGGAAAGAGGGAAGGAGGATGGGGTGAATGAGAGTGGAGTATGTGGGGATGAAGTGGATGGGAGTGGACTTAAGTCTTTTGATTTTGGCTGCCTCCCTTGTAAGGGGGAAAAAGCCCTTAGTACATGTATGTATATATCATATTATATCATGCATCACATTATTTATACTAGATTATATTTAATTATATATTGTATTATACTACATAACATTATATTCATAATATTATATTACATTGTATTATATATTATATTACACCATATTGTATTATATATATTATGTTATATTATATATCATATATTTGATTATATTATACTATATATCATAGTATATTGTATTATATTATATTATCTTACATATATATTACATCCTACTATATTAAGTTATGATATAAAATAGTATCATATTATACGCACACACGCGTATACACATAGGCATACACATATACACACCTGAACCCACAAACCCTAGGCCAGTATTTCATTGTGCAATGCAGCAACGTTGATTAAACACATAACTGGTAGCAGCGTCCTTCGCCATGTAATCTTATTTGGTCCACAGGCACTAATAATTGTCTAAGACGAAGAGTATACTCATCTTGGATCATGTCGTCTAACCATTTTACATTTTCATTCTTTTTTTAAACTAAGTCCCCTTTCACACTATGCAACTAGTGACGGTCACTAGTTGCCTACCATTAATTTATATTGAGCCTTTCATACTACGTCAATGCGGTTGCCCGGTTGCGCAACAGGCTGAAAGATAAAGATCAACAATACTTAGAGAAATTTTGTAAACAACAAAGCCTAGGCTATGGACTAAGACAATGTTGATTTGTTTACAAACCTTACCGAGTATGAGATGAGACCTTATATTCCATGGATCCAGAGAAGGGCGCGTTCCTATATGCGTTCCTCGGTGCGTTCCGCTTTAGTTTCGCTGGGGTTTGCGCTCCCAAACTATTAAAGCAATATAGGTGCCGGCATAGTATGTGGCCTACCGGACTTTTATTTCGGTATGAACATGTCCCTTAAGCTTTGATAATTTGGGAGCGCTAACTGCTGCCAAACTAATGCGGAACGCATATAGGAACGCACTGAGGAACGCATAAAGGAGCGCTCCCAACCCTACATGGATCACCACCTAACATCGCAACAGAGTGAAACTCTGAGGTTCCACAACATACGCTACGTATATGTATATGTGCATGTATATATATATATATATATATATATATATATATATATATATACATATATAGATTTGTATATATATATATATATATATATATATATGTGGTAAAACCCAATTGTAATGCATGTTCTGTTCAAGTCCACAGCAGTTACAGCATTGTTCAGTTTGCAGTTTGAGAAAGCAAACTGCAATTTTAATGCTCTAACTGCTGTGGACTTTAATAGAACCTACTCACACATACACATGAACACACACACACACACACACACACACACACACACACACACACACACACACACACACATATATATATATATATATATATATATATACATACCAACACACACACAAACACATATATATATATATATATATATATATATATATATATATGTATATATATATATATATATATATAGAGAGAGAGAGAGAGAGAGAGATATGAAATTGGTTAAAAAGTCCAAATGATTCCCTCTTTTGTTTCATATGGAAACATTTAATCAACAGCTACCAAAGGTTTTCGCACTGCACACTAAACTTTATATTTTTTTCTTACGTATCTAGATTTATCTTTTTGTAATACATCACTGAATAAATAAAATAGGTGCGCGAATACTACAATAAGAGAGTTATTAATTAAAAATGTTCCTTGTATGTTTTTCTCAATTTAGTTTTACTAGTTTTAGTTTCGTTAAAAAAAAAATCAATTTTCAAAGTACTTCATCACAGTAAAAAAAAAAAAAATCTTTCTCCGTAACTGGGCATGGTATTCAATCACGCAATCTCCAAACCTATAACAAACTTTGTTTGTTGGGATGAAATACATTTCTTGCAGATGGAGCTTGAAAACTTGTGAATTTTCCATTCCATTCCCCCCTTTTTCAAAAAAGCCATTTCAAATTTAGTCTTTTTTTTCTGATAGAGTTGCCTCAACCCGTGACTTCCCTCAGCCAATCATGAGATGAAAAATATGAATTCTTGTAATGATAATTTTTTTAGATAAAATTCATGCACATACCGCTGTCGTGGTCTTAAACAACGAAGATGACTTCTTCGAAAAAGAGCTCTCAATGGATCTAAACAACCTTTTAGCCGAGATCAGAAACTCCTCAATGGAGAGAAAGAGAGAGAGAGAGAGAGAGAGAGAGAGAGAGAAATCACTCGGCTGAAGAAGAAGTCTGTCTAGGTGAGCAACAGGCTGGAGCAATGTATCATCCACATTTGACAACAAATAGTTCAAACAAAGAAAGCACAGTTATAGTGTTGATTTCATACTCAACCCACATATTCCGCGTGGTCACTGTGTACTGCGTAAACAGAATGGCTTTGTTGACTCTATATTCAATCTACACACACACACACACATACACACACACACACACACACACACACACACACACACACACACACACACACACACACACACATATATATATATATATATATATATATTTACTCCAATGGATCTTCAACCTCAGGTAGATTCTGGTCCGCCAACGGTAATCCTCACCATGCCCTTCGGTCCTGTGCTGCTTCCATGCATGTTGCTTTATTTATTCCTCTTCTGTCCATCTCCACATCCACACCGTCCATCCATCTCATTCGATATATATATATATATATATATATATATATATATATACACACATACATATATATATATATTTGGCTGCGCTTTCAATCTTCATAGTTCTTGAATTGATAGAGTTCATTGTACGAACATAGTTCTTTTGCTGATTGTGTATTACATTCAGTCAGCATATTTCTTGTGTTGAATGAACAGAGCATCTGCAATAGGCTTCCCTTTCTCCTTTTTATGGCTCTCTCCTCCTTCCCTCAGCCTCTTCCTCCTCCTCCTCCTCCTCCTCCTTTCCCTCCCCTCGTCCTCTCTCTCCTCCTCTTCTCCCTTCATATCGCTCTCCTCTTCCTCGCTTTTTCTCTTTTTTTTTCGCTCTCTCCTCCTTACCTCAGCCTCTTCCTCCTCCTCCTCCCCTCTTCCTCTCTCTCCTCCTCTTCTCCCTCCTTATCACTCTCCTCTTCCTCGCTTTGTCTCCTTTTTTTCGCTCTCTCCTTCTTACCTCAGTCTCTTCCTCCTTCTCCTTCCTCTCCTCCCCTCCTCCTCTCTCTCCTCTTTTTAATCGCTCTCTCCTCCTTACCTCAGCCTCTTCCTCCTTCTCCTCCTCCTCTCCTCCTCTTCTCCCTCCACATCACCCTTCTCTTACTCCCGTTTCTCCTTTTTTTAATCACTTACTCCGCCTTACCTCAACCTCTTCCTCCATCTCCTCCTCCCCTCCTCCTCTCTCTTCTCCTCTTCTCCCTCCACATCACCCTCCTCTTCCTCCTGTTTCTCCTTTTTTAATCGCTCTCTCCTCCTTACCTCCTTCTCTTTACTTCTCTATCCACTCAAGCTTCTTCACTTCTTTGCAAAATTAACTTCTTCATTTCTCCTCTGTTGGTGTTCCGGCAACTTCTACACGTGTTCCCTCTGGTTCTTTGTAACTCCTCAGCCCTCCGGCCATCGATTCACTTAATCTAGGAAGTGTCTCGTCTTCTCTCTCTCTCTCTCGCTCTCTTCTCCCTCTCTCTCTCTTCCCCCCTCCCTCTATTTTTCCCTCTCTCTCTCTCTCCCTCTTCCTCTCCCCCTCTCCTTCTCTCCTCTCCCCCTCTCCTTCTCCCCTCTCTCTCTCTCTCCCCCTCTCCCCTCTCTCTCTTCTCCCTCTCTCTTCCCCCCTCCCTCTCTTTTTCCCTCTCTCTCTCTCTCCCTCTTCCTCTCCCCTTCCCTCTTCCTCTCCCCCTCCTTCTCCCCTCTCTCCCTCTCCTTCTCCCCTCTCCCTCTCTCTCTCCCTCTCTCCTCTCTCTCTTCTCCTATTGTCTTATAATCTATCCATCCTCCATACCATGATGCGTCAACAGTACTTACCATTATTTTCTCTGTTCTTATTTTGTTTTCTTTTAATTTTTTCTTATTATTTTCCCTTTTTCCTCTCCTTTTCTTTCTTCATCTCTATTTCACTTTTTCCATCTTCTATATCTTCTTCATCTCTTTCCCCATCTCCTTTTCCCATCTTCTCTACTTATTATCTTCTTGTTCCCTTTATCTTTACTCTTCCATCACCTTCTTCCCCATCGTCCTCTCCATCTATTCTTTCTCTATATCTTCCTTCTTCTCTTCCTTCTCCAAATTATCCATCTCCATTTCTTCCTCTTCCCTTTATTCCTTCTTTGTCTCATTCTTCTTCATCTCCTCCTTCTCTTCCTCTTCCTTCTACATCATCTCCTTCTCCTTTTTCTCCATTTCCTGATTCTCCATCTCACGTTGTTATAGTATCTTCATTATCCACCTCCTCTTGATCTCTTCATTATCCGTCTCCTTCTCGATCTCTTCCTTATCCATTTCTTCCATCTACATCTTATTCTCAATCTCAGTCTCCTCCTCCTACTCAATCTCTAGCTTCTTCATCTACTCCTTCATTATCCACCTCTTCTCGATCTCTTCATTATCCGTCTCTTTCTCGATCTCTTCCTTATTTATCACTTCCATCTACATCTCATTCACAATCTTAGTCTCCTCCTCCTCAATCTCTATCTTCTTCATCTGCTCCTTCACCATTCCTTCCTTCTTCGTTTCTTCCTTAAAATCTTCCTTTGATAACCCAAGTAGCATCACTGTTGGGATTGATTGACCCCAGGAACTAAACCAAGCAGCAAGACGATGACAAATTGATTTGAACATATTTGTTTATCAAGGACCTTAATGCCCATAACCGAGAACGAGCAAACAAATTAAATTAGATTATTAGTTATGTTTATAGAGAAACTGATTAAATATTTCACCGCTTAAATGAGATTACATTTTACGCAAATGGTATCCCCGTGTATGTCTGCCATCTTCGAATAATATTATTATTATCATATTTTTGCTAATAAGAATGGTATTTCCTTGGCCTCGTAATTACAGAACAGCCCGTCCGACATCATTTTCCTCTTCAATTTATCCTCCATATTTTCCTCCTAATTGTACCTCACCTCCTCCTCCTCTCTACCTCCTCTTCATTATCCTCCATCTCCTCATCTTCCTGCCAAAATTCATTTTCATTTCATTTTTTCATGTAGCTTTACAAATTCTTTCATCAAAATCCTTCCCATCAATTATTTCACCATCTTATATTACTCATTCACCTCTTCTTTATATTTTTTTCTGTTTACATCTTTTTCGGTATTTTTCTAAGATTCCACTTTCCTTATATTTCATCCTCGTATGCCATTGCCTTTGTCATCATCTTCAGCCTTGTCCTTTCCATCCTACACTATCTTCTTTCCTTCCTCCTCAGCCTCCTATTACAACCTCCTCCACATCCTCCATTTCTGCCTCTTCCTCATCTTATCTTCCTATTTCCCTCTTCTTTAATCTCTCCTCCTCCTCCTCCTCATTCTCCTATTTTACATTCCCCTCCTCCTCTACTATCTTCACCCCTCTTCCTCCTCCTCCTCCTCCTCATTCTCCTATTTTACATTACCTTACTCCTCTACTATCTTCACCACTCTTCCTTCTCCTCCTCCTCATTCTATTTTACATTCCCTTCCTCCTCTACTTCCTCCACCCCTCTTTTCCATCCTCCTCATTCTCCTACTTTTACATCCTCTTCCTCCTCTATTACTTCCACCCCTCTTCCTCCTCCTCCTCCTCATTCTCCTCTTCTACATTCCCTTCCTCATCTATCCATCTTCCTCCTCCTCCTCCTCGTCATTCTCCTATTTTACATTCCCCTCCTCATCTATCCCTCTTCCTCCTCCTTCTCATTCTCCTATTTTACATTCCCTTCTTCCTCTATCCCTCTTCCTCCTCCTCCTCCTCCTCATTCTCCTATTTTACATTCCCTCCCTCCTCTACTACCTTCACCCCTCGTCCTCCTCCTACTCCTCCTCCTCCTCATTCTCCTATTTTACATTCCCCCTCCTCCTCTCTCCTTCCTCCTCCTCCTCATTCTCCTATTTTACATTCCACTCCTCCTATACTACCTCCACCCCTCTTCCTCCTCCTCCTCATTCTCCTATTTTACATCCCCTTCTTCCTCTTGTACCTTCACTCCTACTCCTCCTCCTCATTCTCCTGTTCTACATTCCCTTCCTCCTCCTCCTCCTCATTCTCCTATTTTACATTCCCCTCCTCCTCTATCCCTCTTCCTCCTCCTCCTCCTCAGACACTTGATGTACCGTCTCCACCACCTCCGATTCTGTCTGACCCTCATCCCATCCTCCTTTCTGTAGACTTGCCGCCTCCCAGGGCTCTCCGAGCTGCTTCGTGATGGCCTTCATTAAAACTTCCATTAACTTGACTTCCTACTTATAAATCACCTGTGAACTGTCGTGAGCCGCTGAGAGAGCGTCTCCAGCGCCCGTGGCGTCATCATAGACCAAAAGGTCGTCTTGTCTTGCGCGGTGCCAATTTTCCAAATCGACTCAAACAATCACGTGACTGCTCAGTTTTTCTGGGCCATGATTTGTTGCACAGATGGTTATGCTTATGTGATTATTTTTAATGGAATGTGTCATCTCTGTTCACATACATACACACGCGGACATAAGCACACACACACACACACACACACACACACACACACACACACACACACACACACACACACACACACACACACTAAAACACACACACAATGTAGGCTATATATTTTCGGCAGTAATGCTGCTTTACCCAATAAACCGTATTATATTATTATCATTATCATATTATTTATTATAATTACTAGCATCATTATTATAATTATTATTAGATTTATTTCATTATCATTACTATTATCAATCATTACTATTACTATTATCATTACTATTATCATTACCGATACAATTATCATTACTATTTACCATTACTATTGTCATAACTATTACCATTACTATTATCATTACTATTGTCATTACTATTACCATTACTATTATCATTATAATTATCACTACTATTACCATTACTATTACTATTATCATTATTACTATTGTAACGTAATATTAGATATTACGTCATATGTGTAATTATGTTATAGAATTGTGTTCCTTTGTATTACATAACTATGTTCCTATTTCTTGTCTATGTATGTATTGTAACAATGTTAAGCAGTAACGCCCGTCCACTATATGTAATCTTGCCTACGTGCGGAGAGGTGCGCACTCTTGTAGAACAAACAGACAAGCGAAATCCTGAATAGTTCGGAGCGCACAGATTTGACAGTTACTAAATAAATAGATTGTTCAAGCAAGTCGAGGGTCCTAAAACTACCCATGTTGACGTGTTAACTTACCCTCCTCCTCACCCGCACCCTTAACCGGAAGTATCCCGCTTCCGGTCCAATGGTATATAAGCGGTTGAAACCGCTCATTCCTTGTCATATTCCCACATATTGATCTCTTGATAAAAACTAGAAGGTTTAGATTCATGAGACGATTGGTGTGAAGTGATCACCCTTTTTGCCTACATTACGTGTCTGATATACATTGCATTACTTTACTTATATTTGTACTTATTACTTATTTTGATGCATGTTCCTGATCTCTGTGTACTTAGATAGTACCATATTGTATACTTATCTTGTGTTTCTTATTTGAACGATAATTTCCATATTCTCATAATCATGTAACGGTCCCATTGACCCTACTGCCCATTCTCTTTTGTGTTGATTGCCTGTAAATATTTTCCATTAATAATTTCGTTTACTAGTTTTATCGCTAGTTTAATATTCCTTTCCTGGAATCTTCTTTGTTACCTTTACTTCTAGTCTTACGAATTATCTAGGCCCTGACCAGATAGTTCAGTCCTACAGTGGCTTCTAGAAGTGCGCTGGTTCTTAAGCACTTAGACGTTATACGTAACGTCTCTTCACATACCAGCAGCCCGTAACACTATAATTACTATTACTACTATTTTCATTACAATTACCCCTATTGTCATTACTATTACCGTTACTATTATCATTACAATTACCGTTACTATTATCATTACTATTACTATTATTACCATTACTATTACCATTACTATTATCATTACCTTAATATTATTACAATTACCATTACTATTACCATTACTATTATCATTACTATTACCATAACTATTATGATTACCATTATAACTATTACCATTACTATCATTACTATTATAATTACCATTACTACTACCAATAATATTACCATTACCCAAAGTAATGATAATAGTAATGGTAATAGTAATGATGATAGTAATAATAATAGTAATGATAATATTAATGGTAATAGTAATGGTAATGATATTAATGGTATTTAGTAATGGTAATAGTAATGATAATGGTAATAGTAATGGTAATTATAATAGTAATGGTAAAAGTAATGGTAGGAGAAATGATATTAGTTATGGTAATAATAATAATCATAGTAATGGTAATAGTAATGATAGTAATGGGAATAGTAATGATAATAGTAATGGTTATCATTACTATTACTATTATCATTACTATTACCATTACTATTACCATTACCCTTATTATTATTACAATTACCATTACTATTACCATTACTATTACCATAACTATTATGATTACCATTATCATAACTATAACCATTACTATTATAATTACTATTATAATTACCATTACTACTACCATTAATATTACCATTACCAAAAGTAATGATAATAGTAATGGTAATAGTAATGATGATAGTAATAATAATAGTAATGATAATATTAATGGTAATAGTAATGGTAATAGTAATGATAATAGTAATGGTAATAGTAAATAATATTAATGGTATTAGTAATGGTAATAGTAATGATAATAATATGATAATGTAATAGTAATGGTAATAGTATAATAGTAGTAATGGTAACAGTAATAATGATAGTAATGATATGATAATAGTTATGGTAATAGTAATAATCATAGTAATGGTAATAGTAATGATAGTAATGGTAATAGTAATTATAATAGTAATGGTTACCATTACTATTATTACTATTATCATTACTATTACCATTATTATCATTATTACCATTACCATTATAATTACTATCATTATTATTATCATTATTATAACTATTACTATTATTATCATTACTATTACCATTACTATTGTCATAACTATTACCATTAATATTATCATTACTATTACCATTACAATTGTCATTACTATTACCATTACTATTGTCATAACTATTACCATTAACATTATCATTACTATTACCATTACAACTGTCATTACTATTACCATTACTATTATCATTACTATTACCATTAATATTATCATTGCTATTACCATTACAATTGTCATTACTATTATCATTACTATTACTATAATTACTATTACCATTACTATTGTCATTACTATTACTATTACTACTATCATTACTATTATCAGTACTATTACCATTACTATTATCATTACTATTGTCATAACTATTACCATTAATATTATCATTACTATTACCGTTACTATTATCATTACCGATACAATTATCATTACTATTACCATTACTATTATCATTACCATTATTATTACAATTACCATTATTATCATTACTATTACCATAACTATTATGATTACCATTATCATAACTATTACCATTACTATTATTACTATTACCATTATTACCATTACTATTATCATTACTATTACCATTACTATTATCATTACTATTACAATTACTATTGTCATAACTATTACCATTAATATTATCATTACTATTACCATTACAATTGTCATTACTATTACCATTACTATTGTCATAAGTATTACCATTAACATTATCATTACTATTACCATTACAACTGTCATTACTATTACCATTACTATTACCATTACTATTACCATTAATATTATCATTGCTATTACCATTATAATTGTCATTACTATTATCATTACTATTACTATCATTACTATTACCACTACCATTTTCATTACTATTACTATTACTACTATCATTACTATTATCATTACTATTACCATTACTATTATCATAACTATTACCATTAATATTATCCTTACTATTACCATTACTATTATCATTACCGATACAATTATCATTACTATTACCATTACTATTGTCATAACTATTACCATTACTATTACCATTACTATTATCATTACCATTACTATTACTTTTGTCATTACTATTACCATTATCATTACTATTACTATTACTACTATTTTCATTACAATTACCCCTATTGTCATTACTATTACCGTTACTGTTATCATTACTATTACCGTTACTATTATCATTATTACCGTTACTTTTATCATTACTATTACTATTATCATTACCATTACTATTATCATATCTATTACCATTACTATTATCATAAGTATTACCATTACTATTATCATTACCATTACTATTACCAAAACTATTATTACAATTACCATTACTATTACCATAACTATTATGACTACCATTATCATTACTATTATAATTACTATTATAATTACCATTACTACTACCATTAATATTACCATTACCAAAAGTAATGATAATAGTAATGGTAATAGTAATGATAATAGTAATGGTAATAATGATAACAGTAATAATAATAGTAATGATAATGGTAAAAATTAATGGTAATAGTAATGGTGATTAGTAATAGTAATGGTAATAGTAATGGTAATAGTAATGGTAATAGTAATGGTAATGGTAATGGTAATGGTATAATAGTAATGGTAATGGTAATAGTAATGGTAATAGTAATGGTAATGGTAATAGTAATGATAATAGTAATGGTAATACTAATGATAAAAGTAATGGTAATAATGATAATAGTAATGATAGTAGTAATGGTAGGAGTAATGGTACTAGTAATGATAATAGTAATGGTTACCATTACTATTATTACTATTATCATTACTATTACCATTATCATTATTACCATTACTACTATCATTACTATTACCATTACTATTATCATTACTATTGTCATAACTATTACCATTAATATTATCATTACTATTCCCATTACAATTGTAATTACTATTACCATTACTATTATCATTACTATTAATATCATTACTATTACTACTATTTTCATTACAATTACCCCTATTGTCATTACTATTACCGTTACTATTATCATTATTATTACCGTTACTATTATCATTATTACAGTTACTATTATCATTACTATTACTATTATCATTACTATTACCATTACTATTGTCATTAGTATTACCATTACTAGTATTACCATTACTATTAACATTACTATTACCAAAACTTTTATTACTATTACCATTATTATTATCATAACTATTACCATTACTATTATTACTACCATTATCATTACTATTATAATTACTATTATAATTACCATTAATATTACCATTACCAAAAGTAATGATAATAGTAATGGTAATATTAATAGTAGTTATGGTAATAATAATGATAATAGTAATGGTAATAGTAATGGTAATGGTAATGATAATAATGGTAAAAGTATTGGTAATAGTAATGATAATAGTAATAGTAATGGTAATAGTGATGATAATATTAATGGTAATAGTAATGGTAATAGTAATGATAAAAGTAATGGTAATGATAATATTAATGGTATTAGTAATGGTAATAGTAATGGTAATTATAATAGTAATGGTAGGAGTAATGATAATAGTTATGGTAATAGTAATAATCATAGTAATGGTAATAGTAATGATAATCGTAATGGTAATAGTAATGATAATAGTATTGGTTACCATTACTATTATCATTACTATTACCATTATTATCATTATTACCTTTACTACTATCATTACTATTACCATTACTATTATCATTACTATTACCATTACTATTATAATTACTATTGTCATAACTATTACCATTAATATTATCATTACTATTCCCATTACAATGGTAATTACTATTACCATTACTATTATCATTACTATTACTATCATTATTATTATCATTACTATTGTCATTACTATTACCATTAATATTATCATTACTATTACCATTCCTATTGTCATTACTATTACCGTTACTATTATCATTACTATTACCGTTACTATTATCATTATTACCGTTACTATTATCATTACTATTACTATTATCATTACCATTACTATTATCATATCTATTACCATTACTATTATCATATGTATTACCATTACTATTACCATTACTATTATCATTACCATTACTATTATTACAATTACCATTAGTATTATCATTACTATTACCATAACTATTATGACTACCATTATCATTACTATTATAATTACTATTATAATTACCATTACTACTACCATTAATATTACCATTAGCAAAAGTAATGATAATAGTAATGGTAATAGTAATGACAATAGTAATGGTAATAATGGTAATAGTAATGATAATGATAATAGTAATGGTAATTGTTAAAGTAATGATAATAGTGGTAATATTAATAATAGTAATGATAATAGTAATGGTAATGATAATAGTAATGGTAATGATAATGATGATAGTAATGAGAATAGTAACGGTAATAGTAATGATAATAGTAATGGTAATAGTAATAATGATGGTAATTATAATAGTTATGGTAATAGTTATGGTAATAGTAATAATCATAGTAATGGTAATAGTAATGATAATCGTAATGGTAATAGTAATGGTTACCATTACTATTATTACTATTATAATTACTATTACCATTACTACTATCATTATTACCATTACTATTATCATTACTATTACCATTACTATTGTCATAACTATTACCATTAATATTATCATTACAATTGTCATTACTATTACCATTACTATTGTCATAAGTATTACCATTAACATTATCATTACTATTACCATTACAACTGTCATTACTATTACCACTACCATTTTCATTACTATTACCATTACTATTATAATGACTATTACCATTACTATTACCATTACTATTGTCATGACTATTACCATTACTATTATCATTACTATTACTATTATCATTACTTTTATCATTAGTATTACCATTACTATTATCATTACTATTGTCATAACTATTACCATTACTATTATCATTACCGATACAATTATCATTACTATTACCATTACTATTGTCATAACTATTACCATTACTATTACCATTACTATTATCATTACCATTACTTTTGTCATTACTATTACCATTATTATTACTATTACCATTAGCATTACCATTACTATTGTAATTACTATTACCATTACTATTATCATTACTATTACCGTTACTATTATCATTATTACCGTTACTATTATCATTACTATTACTATTATCATTACCATTACTATTATCATATCTATTACCATTACTATTATCAAAAGTATTACCATGACTATTATCATTACCATTATTACAATTACCATTACTATTATCATTACTATTACCATAACTATTATGACTACCATTATCATTACTATTATAATTACTATTATAATTACCATTACTACTACCATTAACATTACCATTACCAAAAGTATTGGTAATAGTAATGGTAATAGTAATGATAATAATGTTATTAGTAATGGTAATAGTAATAATAGTAATGGTAATAGCAATAATAATAGTAATGGCAACAGTAATGATAATAGTAATGGCAATAGTAATGATAATATTAATGGTAATAGTAATGATAATAGTAATGGTATTGATAATATTAATGGTAATAGTAATGGTAATAGTAATGATAATAGTAATGGTAATGGTAATGGTAATTATAATAGTAATGGTAGGAGTAATGATAATAGTTATGGTAATAGTAATAATCATAGTAATGGTAATAGTAATGATAATCGTAATGGTAATAGTAATGATAATAGTAATGGTTACCATTACTATTATTACTATTATCATTACTATTACCATTATCATTATTACCATTACTACTATCATTACTATTAACATTACTATTATCATTACTATTATCATTACTATTGTCATAACTATTACCATTAATATTATCATTACTATTCCCATTACAATTGTAATTACTATTACCATTACTATCATTACTATTACTATCATTACTATTGTCATTACTATTACCATTAATATTACCATTCCTATTGTCATTACTATTACCGTTACTATTATCATTACTATTACCGTTACTATTATCATTATTATCATAATTATCATTACTATTACTATTATCATTACCATTACTATTATCATTACTATTATCATATCTATTACCATTACTATTATCATAAGTATTACCATTACTATTATCATTACCATTACTATTATTACAATTACCATTACTATTATTCATTACTATTACCATAACTATTATGACTACCATTATCATTACTATTATAATTACCATTACTACTACCATTAATATTACCATTACCAAAAGTAATGGTTATAGAAATGGTAATAGTAATGATAATAGTAATGGTAATAATGATAATAGTAATGGTAATAGAAATGGTAAAAGTAATAATAATAATAGTAATGGTAATAGTAATAGTAATGGTAATAGTAATGATAATAGTAATGGTAATAGTAATGGTAATGATAATAGTAATGGTATTAGTTATGGTAATACTAATGATAATAGTAATGGTAATTATAATAATGGTAGGAGAAATGATAATAGTTATGGTAATAGTAATAATCATAGTAATGGTAATACTAATGATAATAGTAATGGTAATAGTAATGTTTATAGTAATAGTAATGATAATAGTAATGGTTACCATTACTATTACCATTACCATTATCATTTTTATTACCATTATTACCATTACTACTATCATTATTACCATTACTATTATCATTACTATTACCATTACTATTGTCATAACTATTACCATTAATATTATCATTACTATTATCATTACAATTGTCATTACTATTACCATTACTATTGTCATAAGTATTACCATTAACATTATCATTACTATTACCATTACAACTGTCATTACTATTACCAGTACTATTATCCTTACTATTACCATTACTATTATCATTGCTATTACCATTACTATTATCATTACAATTACCATTACTATTGTCATTACTATTACTATTATCATAACTATTACTATTATCATTAATATTACCATTATTATCATTACTATTGTCATAACTATTACCATTAATATTATCATTACTACTACCATTACTATTATCATTACCGATACAATTATCATTACTATTACCATTACTATTACCATTACTATTATCATTACCATTACTATTACCATTACTTTTGTCATTACTATTACCATTATCATTACTATTACTATTACCATTCCTATTGTCATTACTATTACCGTTACTATTATCATTACTATTACCGTTACTATTATCATTATTACCGTTACTATTATCATTACTATTACTATTATCATTACCATTACTATTATCATATCTATTACCATTACTATTATCAAAAGTATTACCATTACTATTATCATTACCATTACTGTTATTACAATTACCATTACTATTATCATTACTATTACCATAACTATTATGACTACCATTATCATTACTATTATCATTACTATTACCATTACTACTACCATTACTATTATCATTACTATTACCATTACCAAAAGTAATGATAATAGTAATAGTAAGGGTAATAGTAATGATAATAGTAATGATAGTAATAGTAATGGTAATGATAATAGTAATGGTAATAATAATAATAATAATAATAATAATAATAATAATAATGATAATAGTGATAGTAATGATAATAGTAATGATAATAGTAATGGTAATAGTAATGATAATAGTAATGGTAATGATAATAGTAATGATAATAGTAATGGTAATAGTAATGATAATAGTAATGGTAATAGTAATGGTAATTGTAATAGTAATGGTAATACTAATGATAATAGTTATGGTAATAGTAATAATCATAGTAATGGTAATAGTAATGATAATCGTAATGGTAATAGTAATGATAATAATAATGGTTACCATTACTATTATTACTATTACCGTCACTATTACCATTACCATAATTACTATTACTACTATTATTACAATTACCATTACTATTGTCATAACTATTACCATTAATATTATCATTACTATTCCCATTACTATTGTAATTACTATTACCATTACTATTATCATTACTATTACTATCATTACTATTACCATTACTATTGTCATTACTATTACCATTAATATTACCATTCCTATTGTCATTACTATTACCGTTACTATTATCATTACTATTACCGTTACTATTATCATTATTACCGTTACTATTATCATTACTATTATCATTACCATTACTATTATCATTACTATTATCATATCTATTACCATTACTATTATCATAAGTATTACCATTACTATTATCATTACCATTACTATTATTACAATTACCATTACTATCATCATTACTATTACCATAACTATTATGACTACCATTATCATTACTATTATAATTACTATTATAATTACCATTACTACTACCATTAATATTACCATTACCAAAAGTAATGATAATAGTAATGGTAATAGTAATGATAATAGTAATGGTAATAATGATAATAGTAATGGTAATAGTAATTATAATAGTAATGATAATAATGGTAAAATTAATGGTACTAGTCATGATAATAGTAATAGTAATGGTAATAGTAATGATAGTATTAATGGTAATAGTAATGGTAATGATAATATTAATGGTATTAGTAATGGTAATAGTAATGATAATAGTAATGGTAATGGTAATAGTAATGGTAATTATAATAGTAATGGTAGGAGAAATGATAATAGTTATGGTAATAGTAATAATCATAGTAATGGTAATAGTAATGATAATCGTAATGGTAATAGTAATGATAATAGTAATGGTTACCATTACTATTATTACTATTATCATTACTATTACCATTATTATCATTATTACCTTTACTACTATCATTACTATTACCATTACTATTATAATTACTATTGTCATAACTATTAATATTATCATTACTATTCCCATTACAATTGTAATTACTATTACCATTACTATTATTATCATTACTATTGTCATTACTATTACCATTAATATTATCATTACTATTACCATTCCTATTGTCATTACTATTACCGTTACTATTATCATTACTATTACCGTTACAATTATCATTATTACCGTTACTATTATCATTACTATTACTATTATCATTACCATTACTATTATCATTACTATTATCATATCTATTACCATTACTATTATCATATGTATTACCATTACTATTATCATTACCATTACTATTATTACAATTACCATTACTATTATCATTACTATTATGACTACCATTATCATTACTATTATAATTACTATTATAATTACCATTACTACTACCATTAATATTACCATTACCAAAAGTAATGATAATAGTAATGGTAATAGTAATGATAGTAATGATAATAGTAATGATAATAGTAATGGTAATAGTAATGATAATAGTAATAATAATTATAGTAATGGTAATAGTGTGGATAATAGTATTGGTAATAGTAATGATAATAGTAATGGTAATGATAATATTAATGGTATTAGTAATGGTAATAGTAATGGTAATAATTATAATAGTAATGATAATAGTAATGGTAGGAGTAATGATAATAGTAAGGGTAATAGTAATAATAGTAATGGTAATGATAATACTAATGGTAATAGTAATGGTAATAGTAATGATAATAGTAATGGTTACCATTACTATTATCATTACTATTACTATTATCATTACTATTACCATTACTACTATCATTATTACCATTAATATTATCATTACTATTCCCATTACAATTGTAATTACTATTACCATTACTATTATCATTACTATTACTATCATTACTATTACCATTACTATTGTTATTACTATTACCATTAATATTATCATTACTATTACCATTACTATTATAATTACTATTACCATTACAATTGTCATTACTATTACCATTACTATTACAATTACTATTATCATTACTATTGTCATTAGTATTACCATTACAACTATCATTACTATTAGCATTATTACCATTACTATTATCATTACTATTATCATTACTTTTACCATTACTATTATCATTAGTATTACCATTACTATTATTACTTTTACCATTAATATTATCATTACTATTACCATTACAATTGTCAATACTATTACCATTACTATTATCATTACTATTACTATCATTACTATTACCATTACTATTATCATTACTATTACTATTAATATTGTCATAAACTATTACCATTAATATTATCATTACTATTACCATTACAATTGTCATTACTATTACCATTACTATTATCATTACTATTACCATTAATATGATCATTACTATTACCATTAATATTATCATTACTATTACCCTTACAATTGTCATTACTATTATCATTACTATTACTATCATTACTATTACCATTACTATTGTCATTACTATTACCATTACTACTATCATTACTATTACCATTACTATTATCATTACTATCACCATTACTATTGTCATAACTATTACCATTAATATTATCATTAGTATTACCATTACTATTATCATTACTTTTACCATTAATATTATCATTACTATTACCATTACAATTGTCAATACTATTACCATTCCTATTATCATTACTATTACTATTACCATTACTATTATCATTACTATCACTATTATCATTACCATTATTTTTATTACTATTACCATTACTATTATTACTATTATCATTAGTATTACCATTACTATAAATTACTATTACCATTACTATTATCATTACTATTACCATAACTATTATGATTACCATTACTATTACCATTATTATCATTAGTATTACCATTACTATTATAATTACTAATATCATTACCATTACGACTACCATTACTATTACCATTACCAAAAGTAATGATAATAGTAATGGTAATAGTAATGATAATAGTCATGGTAATAGTAATAATAATAGTAAAGGTAATAGTAATGATAATACTAATGGTAATAGTAATGATAATAGTAATGGTAATGATAAAATTAATGGTATTAGTAATGATAATAGTAATGGTAATAGTAATGATATAAGTAATGGTCATAATTATAATAGTAATGGTAATAGTAATGGTAGGAGTAATGATAATAGTTATGGTAATAGTAATGACAATAGTAATGGTAATAGTAATAGTAATGGTAATAGTAATGATAATAGTAATGGTTACCATTACTGTTATTACTATTATCATCAGTATTACCATTACTATTATTATTACAATTACTATTACCATTACTATTATCATTACTATTCCCATTATTATCATTACTATTTCCATTACTATTATAATTAGTATTAGCATTACTATTATTACTATTACCATTATTACTATTACTATTATCATTACCATTACTATTATCATTACTATTACCATTACTATTATCATTACTATTATCATCAGTATTACCATTACTATTATTATTACAATTACTATTACCATTACTATTATCATTACTAATACCATAACTATTATGATTACCATTATCATTACTATTACCATTATTATTGTCATTAGTATTACCATTACTGTTATAATTACGATTATCATTACCATTGCCATTAATATTACCATTACCAAAAGTAATGATAATAGTAATTAATAATCATAATGGTAATGGTAAAATAATGGTAATAGTAATGGTAATAGTAATAATAGTAATGATAATAGTAATGATAATATTAATGGTATTTGTCATGGTAATAGTAATGATAATAGTAATGGTAATAGTAATGATAATAGTAATGGTAATAATTGAAATAGTAATGGTACTAGTAATGGTAATAGTAATGGTAATAGTAATGATAATAGTTATGGTAATAGTAATGACAAAAGTAATGGTAATAGTAATGATAATACTAATGGTAAAAGTAATGATAGTAATGGTAATAGTAATGGTTACCATTACTATTATTACTATTACCATAATCATTACCATTACTATTATCATTATTACCATTACTACTGTCATTACTATTACCATTACTATTGTCATAACTATTATCATTACTATTACCATTACTATTTATATTACTATTACCATTACAATTATCATTACTATTAACATTAGTATTACCATTACTATTATAATTACTATTACCATTAATATCATCATTACTATTACCATTACAATTGTCATTACTATTACCATTACTATTATCATTACTATTACCATTACTATTACTATTATCATTACCATGACTATTATTACCATGACTATTATCATTATTACCATTACTATTATTAGTATTACCATTACTATTATCATTACCATTACTATTACAATTACTATTACCATTACTATTACCATAACTATTATGATTACCATTTTCATTACTATTACCATTATTATTGTCATTAGTATTACCATTACTATTATCATTACCATTACTATTACAATTACCAAAATTAATGATAATAGTAATAGTTATGATAATAGTATTGGTAATAGTAATGATAATAGTAATGGTAATAGTAATGATAAGGGTAATGGTAATCGTAACGGTAACGGTAAAGATAATAGTAATAGTAATGGTAATAGTAATGATAATAGTAATGGTAATAATAATGATAATAGTAATGGTAATGAAAATATTAATTATAATGGTAATAGTAATGATAATAGTAATTATAGTAATCATAATAGTAATGGTTACCATTACTATTATTTCTATTATCATTACTATTACCATTATTACCATTACTATTATCATTACCATTACTATTATCATTACTATTACCATTACTATTGTCATAACTATTACCATTAATAATACCATTACTATTATCATTCCTGTTACCATTATCATTAGTATTACCATTACTATCATCATTACTATTACAATTAATATTATCATTACTATTACCATTACATTTGTTATTACTATTACCATTACTATTGTCATTACTATTACCATTACTACAATCATTACTATTACCATTACTACAATCATTACTATTACCATTACTGTTAACATTAATATTACCATTAATATTGTCATTACTATTACCATTACTAATACCATTACTATTATTATTAGTATTACCATTACTATTATCATTACTATTACCAGTAATCTTATCATTTTTATTACCATTACTATTACTATTATCATTACTACTACTATTATTACCATTACTATTATCATTAATCCTACAATTGATATTATCATTACTATAACCATTACTATTATCATTACTATTACCATTACCATTACTATTATCATTGGTATTACCATTACTATTATCATTAGTATTACCATTACTATTAACATAACTATTATAATTACCATTATCATTACTATTACCATTATTATCATTAGTATTACCATTACTATTATAATTACTAATATCATTACCATTACTGTTACCATTACTACTACCATTAACATTACCAAAAGTAATGATAATAATAATGATAATAGTATTGGTAATATTAATGATAATAGTAATGGTAATAGTAATGATATTAATAATGGTAGGAGTAATTATAACAGTAATGGTAATAGTAATGGTAATAGTAATGATAATAGTAATGGTAATACTAATGATAATAGTAATGGTAATAGTAATGATAATGGTAATAGTAATGATAATAGTAAAGATAATAGTAATTTTTACCATTACTATTATCATTATTGCCATTACTACTATCATTAATATTATCATTAGTATTACCATTACTATTGTTATTACCATTACTATTGTCATAACTATTGCTATTACTATTATCATTAGTATTACCATTACTTTTGATATTACTATTACCATTACTATTGTCATAACTATTGCTATTACTATTATCATTACTATTACCATTAATATCATTACTATTACCATTATCATTACTATTACCAATACAATTGTCATTACTATTACCATTACTATTACTATCATTACTAATACCATCACTATTGTCATTACTATTACCATTCTTATTATCATTACTATTACTATTATCATTACCAATACTATTATCATGATTATTACCATTACTATTATCATTATTATTATCATTACTATTATCATTAGTATTACCATTACTATTATCATTACCATTACTATTATCATTACTATTACCATTACAATTACTATTATCATAACTTATTACCATATTATGATTACCATAATCATTACTATTACCATTATTATTATCATTAGTATTACCATTACTATTATCATTACCATAACTACTACCATTACTATTACCATTACCAAAAGTAATGATAATAGTAATGGTAATAGTAATGATAATAGTAATGGTAATAGTAATGACAATAGTAATGGTAATAGTATTGATAGTAATGGTAATGATAATATTAATGATATTAATGGTAATAGTAATGATAATAGTAATGGTAATAGTAATGGTAATAATTACAATAGTAATGGTAATATTATTGATAATGGTAGGTGTAATGATAATAGTTATTGTAATAGTAATAATAATAGTTGTGATAATATTAATAGTAATGATAATAGTAATGATAATATTAATGGTAATAGTAATGGTAATAGTAATGATAATAGTAATGGTAATTGTAATGATAATAGTAGTGGTAATGATAATATTAATGGTATTAGTAATGGTAATAGTAATGATAATAGTAATGGTAATAATGGTAATTATGATAATGGTAATAGTCATGATAATAGTAATGGTAGGAGTAATGATAATACTTATGGTAATAGTAATGTTAATAGCAATGGTAATAGTAATGGTAATAGAAATAATAGTAATGGTAATAGTAATGGTTACCATTACTATTATCGTTACTATTACCATTATTATTATTACCACTACTATCATTTCTATTTCCATTATGATCATTACTATTAACATTACTATTGTCATTACTATTACCATTACTATTATCATTACCAATACTTTTATCATTACCATTAATATTGGCATCACTATTACCATTACTATTATCATTACTATTACCATTACTATTGTCATTACTATTACTATTATCATTAATATTACCATTACTATTACCATTACCATTGTCATGACTATTACCATTACTATTATCATTACTATTATCTTTTTATTATCATTACTATTACCATTACTATCATCACTATTACTATTATCATTACCATTACTATCATCACTATTACAATTACCATTAATTTTACCATTATTGTCATTCATTACTATTACCATTACTATTATCATTACTATTACCATAACTATTATGATTACCATTATCATTACAATTACCATTATTATTATCATTAGTAATTACCATTACTATTATCATTACTATTATAATTACCATTGCCATTAATATTACCATTACCAAAAGTAATAATAGTAATGGTAATAGTAATAATAGTAATAGTAATGATAATAATGATAATATTAAAGATAATAGTAATGATAATAGTAATAATAATAGTAATGGTAATAGTAATCATAGTAATGGTAATAATAATTATAGTAATGGTAATAGTAATGATAATATTAATGGTAATGATAATATTAATGGTATCAGTAATGACAATAGTAATGGTAATGGTTAATTGTAATGGTAATTTTAATAGTAATGGTAATAGTAATGACAATAGTAATGGTAGGAGTAATGATAATAGTTATGGTAATAGTAATGATAATAGTAATAATAATGGTAATGGTAATAGTAATGATAGTAATGGTAATAGTAATAATAGTAATATTACCATTAGTATTATTATTATCATTACTATTACCATTTTTATTATCATTATTACCATTACTATCATTACTATTACCATTACTATTGTCATTACTATTACCATTACTATTGTCATAACTATTACCATTAATATTATCATTACTATTACCATTACTATTATTATTATCATTACCATTAACATTATTACTATTACCATGACAATTATAATTACTATTACTATTATCATTACTATTACCATTGCTATTACTATTATCACTATTATTATTACTATTACCATTACTATTATCATTACTATTATGACTATTACCATTACTATTATCATTACTATTACTATTAAAATTATTATAATTACTATTACCATTATTATTACCATTAGTATTACCATTAATTATAATTACGATTATCATTACCATTACTACTACCATTACTATTACCATTACCAAAAGTAATGATAATAGTAATGGTAATAATGATAATAGTAATGGTAATAAAAAAGATAATAGTAATGGTAATAGTGTGGATAATAGTATTGGTAATAGTAATGATAATAGTAATGGTAATGATAATATTAATGGTATTAGTAATGGTAATAGTAATGGTAATAATTATAATAGTAATGATAATAGTAATGGTAGGAGTAATGATAATAGTAATGATAATAGTAATGGTAATAGTAATGATAATAGTAATAATAATTATAGTAATGATAATAATAATGGTAATAGTAATGATAATAGTAATGGTAATAGTAATGATAATAGTAATGGTTACCATTACTGTTATCATTACTATTATCATTACCATTACTATTACCATTACCTTTATCATTACTATTACCATTACTATTGTCATAACTATTACAATTACTATCATTACTATTAACATTACTATTATCATTACTATTACCATTACTATTATTATTACTATTACCATTAATATCCTTACTATTACCATTACAATTGCCATTACTATTACCATTACTATTATTATTACTATTAGCATTACTATTACCATTACTATTTTCATTACTATTATAATTACCATTACTATTATCATTACCATTACCATACTAGTATCATTAGTATTACCATTACTATTAAAATTACTATTATCATTACCATTACTATTGCCATTACCAAAAGTAATGATAATAGTAATGGTAATAATAATGGTAATAGTAATTGTAATAGTAATGATATTAGTAATGATAATAGTAATGATAACAGTAATGGTAATGATAATATTGTTATTAGTAATGGTAATAGTAATGATAATAATTATAATAGTAATGGTTATAGTAATGGTAATAGTAATGGTAATAGTAATAATAATAGTAATGGTTATAGTAATGATAACAGTAATGGTAATAGTAATGATAAGAATGGTAATAGTAATGATAATAGTATTGGTAATGATAATAGTAATGTTAATAGTAATGGTAATAGTAATGATAATTGTAATGGTTACCATTACTTTTATTACTATTATCATATCTATTACCATTACTATTATCATTATTACCATTACTCCTATCATTACTATTATCATTACTATTACCATTACTATTGTCATAACTATTACCATTACTATTATCATTACTATTACCATTACTATTATCATTAGTGTTACCATTACTATTATTACTACTATTACCATTAATATTATCATTACTGTTACCATTACAATTGTCATTACTATTACTATCATCATTACTATTACCATCACTATTGTCATTACTATTACCATTCTTATTATCATTACTATTACTATTATCATTACCATTACTATTATCATTGGTATTACCATTACTATTATCATTAGTATTACCATTACTATTATCTCTACCATTACTATTACCATTACAATTACTATTATCATTACTATTACCTTTACTATTATCATAACTATTATGTGAACCATTATTATTACTACTACTACCATTATTATCATTACTATTACCATTACTATTATCATTACCATTACTATTACCATAACTACTACCATTACTCTTACCATTACCAAAAGTAATGGTAATAGTAATGATAATAGTAATGGTAATAGTAATGATAATAGTAATGATAACAGTAATGGTAATAGTAATGGTAATATTAATGGTAATAGTAATGATAATAGTAATGGTAATAGTAATAGTAATGATGATAGTAATGATAATAGTAATGGTAATAGTAATGATAATAGTAATGGTAATAGTAATGTAAATAGTAATGATAATAGGAATGTTAATAGTAATGACAATAGTAATGGTAATAGTAATGATAATAGTAAAGATAGTAATGGTAATAGTAATGATAATAGAAATGGTAATGATATTAATATTATCAATGGTAATAGTAATGATGATAGTAATGGTAATAATGATAAAAGTAATGGTAATAGTAATGATAATAGTAATGGTGGGAGTAATGATAATAGTTAAGGTAATAGTAATGATAGTAATAGTAATGGTAATAGTAATGGTTACCATTACTATGACCATTACTATTATCATTATTACCATTACTACTATCATTACTATTATTATTACTATTACCATTACTATTATCATTACTATTACCATTACTCTTATTATTCCTATTATAGATACTATCATTACCATTACTATTATTACTATTACCGTTACTATTATCACTATTACCATTACTATTGTCATTACTATTACCATTACTGTTATCATTACTATTACTATTGTCATTACTATTAGCATTACTATTACTATTATCATTACTATTACCATTATCATGACTAAAATAGTAATGGTAAATATTAATGGTAATAGTAATGATAATAATAATGGTAATTTTAATGATAATAGTAATGATAATAGTAACGGTAACCAATACTATTATCATTACTATCACTATTACCATTACTATTATCATTACTATTACTATTACTATTATCATTACTATTACTATTATCATTACTATCACCATCACTATTACCATTACTAATATCATTATTACTATTACCATTATCATTACTATTACCATTACTATCACCATTAATTACTTTTATCATTACTATTACCATTACTATTATCATTTCGTTAACTAATATCATTACCATTACTATTATCTCTATTATTACTACTACTACCGTTACTATTATCATTACTATGACCGTTAATATTACCATTACTTTTATCATCAGTATTACCATTACTATTATCATTACTATTATAATAGTGATAATAGTAATAGTAATGATAAGAGTAATGGCAATGTTAATGATAATGATAATGGTAATAATGATAATAGTAATTGTAATAGTAATGACAATAGTAATGGTAATAGTAATGGTAATAGTAATGATAATAGTAATGGTAACCATTACTATTATCATTACTATTACCATTACTATTATCATTAGTATTATTATTATCATTACCGTAACTATTATCATTACTTTTACCATTACTATTATCATTACTATTACCATTATCATTACTATAATAGTAAAGGTATTAGTAATGGTAATATTAATGATACTAATAATGGTAATAGTAATGAAAAATAGTAATGGTAATAGTAGTAATGGTAATAGTAATGATAATAGTAATAATATTAATGGTAATAGTAATGGTAATATTAATGATAATAATAAGTCATTATAATAGTAATAGTAATTATAATAATGATAATAGTAATAGTAATAATAATAGCAATGGTAATAGAAATGATAATAATGATAATGGTAATACTAATGATAATAGTAATAATAATAGTGATGATAATAGTAATAGTAATAATAATGATAATAGTAATGGTAATAGTAATGGTAACAGTAATGATTACAGTAATGGTAATAGTAATGGTAATAGTAATGATAATAGTAATGGTAATGATAATAGTAATGGTAATAATAATGATAGAAGTAATGGTAATACTAATGATAATAGTAATGGTAATAGTAAGGGTAACCATTACTATTATTACTATTACCATTACTATTATCCTTACTCTTACCATTATTATTACCATTACTGTTACCATTACTATCACTATTAACATTATCATTACTATTATCATCACTATTACCATTCCTATTATCATTACTATTACCATTGCTATTACCATTACTATTATAATTACTATTGCCATTACTATTATCATTACCACTATCATTACTTTTACCATTACTATTATCATTAGTATTACCATTACTACTACCAATACTATTATTACTATTACCATTACCAATAGTAATGATAATAGTAATGATAATGATAATAGTAATGATAATGGTAATGGTAATAGTAATGATAATAGTAATGAAAATGATAATAGTAATGGTAATAGTAATGATAATAGTAATAATAACAGTAATAGTAATGATAATAGTAATAGTAATGATAATAGTAATAGTAATGATAATAGTAATGGTAAGGATAATAGTAATGATATTATTAGTAATGGTAATAGTAATGATAATAGTAATGTTAATAGTAATTATAGTAGTAATGGTAATAATGATATTAATGGTAATAGTAATGATAATAGAAATGATAACAGTAATGATAGCAATGGTAATAATAATGATAATAGTAATGATAATAGTAATGGTAATAGTAATGATAATAATTGTTACCATTAATATTAGCATTACTATTACCATTACTATTATTACCATTACTATCCTATTATCATTACTATTACTATTACCATTACTATTGTCATTACTATTACTATTATCATTACCAATACTATTGTCATCACTATTACCATTACTATTATTATTACTATTAACATTACTATAACCATTACTATTATCATTACTGTTGTCATTACTATTACCATTATTATTACTATTATCAATCATTACTAATACTATTATCATCATTACTATTAGCATTACCATTACTCCTATCATTACCATTACTCTTATCATTACCACCATTAATATTACCATTACTATTATCACTATTACTATTATCATTACTATTACTATTATCACTATTACAATTACTATTACCATTACTATTGTCATATTACCATGACTGTTATCATTACTATTACCGTTACTATTATCATTACTTTTACCGTTACTAATATCATTATCATTACTATTACCGTTACTATTATCATTACTAACATTACCATTATCATTACCATAACTATTATCATTACCATTAATATTACTATTACTATTATCATTACTTTTACAATTACTATTACCATTACCTATATAATTACTATTACCTTTACTGTTGTCATTACTATTACCATTCCTATAATCATTAATATTACCATTACTATTGTCATTACTATTACCATTACTATTATCATTACCATTACTATTACCATTACTATTTTCATAACTATTACCATTACTATTACAATTTTCATTAGTATTACCATTAATATCATTACTATTACCATTACTATTATCATTACTATTATCATTAGAATTACCATTGCCATTGTTATTACTATTACCATTCCTATTATCATTACTATTACCATTCATATTTTAATTACCATTATCATTACTATTACCATTACTATTATCATTACTATTACCCTTACTATTATCATTACCATTACTATTGTCATTACTATTACCATTATTATTACTATTATCAATAGTATTACCATTACTATTATAATTACTATTATCATTACCCTTACTTCTACCATTACTATTACCATTATTATTACTATTATCAATAGTAATGATAATAGTAATGATAACAGTAATAGAAATTATAATAGTAATGGTAATAGTAATGATAATGGTAATGGTAAAAGTAATGATAATAGTAATGGTAACAATTACTATTATCATTATTACCATTACTATTATCATTAGTATTACCATTACTATTATTATTACTATTATAATTACTATTACCATTACTATTTTTATTATCAGTACTATTACTATTACCATTACTATTACCATATCTATTGTCATCACTATTTTCATTTCTATTATCATTACTATTACCATTACTATTATCATTTCTATTACTATTATCATTACTATTATCATCACTATTACCATTACTATTATCATTAGTATTACCATTACTATTACCATTTTTATTGTCATTACCATTACTATTATCATTACTATTACCATTACTATTATCATTAGTATTACCATTACTATTTTACCATTACTATTATCATTATTACCATTACTATTATCATAACTATTATTACTATTATCAATACTATTATCATTATCATTACTATTACCATTATTATTACTATTATTACTATTTTCATTACCATTACTATTATCATTAATATTACCTTTACTATTACCATTACTATTTTAGTAATGATAATGGTAATGATAACAGTAATGATAATAATGATAATAGTACTGGTAATAGTAATAATAGTAATTATAATAGTAATGTTAATAGTAATAATAGTAATGATAATAGTAATGGTAATAGTAATTATAATAGTAATGTTAATACTAATGATAATAGTAATGGTAATAGTAATGGTAAAAGCAATGATATTGGTAATGGTAATGATAATAATGATGGTAATAGTAATGGTAATAATAATAGTCATAGTAATAGTTATGATAATAGTAGTGATAATATTAATGGCAATAGTAATGATAATAGTAATGGTAATAGTGATAAAAGTAATGGTAATGATAGTAATGGTAATAGTAATGATAATAGTAATGGTAATACTAATGACAATAGTAATGATAATAGTAATGGTAGTAGTAATGGTAATAGTAATGATAATAGTAATGGTAATACTAATGATAATAATGGTATTAGTAATGATAATAGTATTAGTAATGATAATAGTAGTGGTAATAGTAATGACAATAGTAATGGTAATAGTAATGATAATTGGAATGGTAATAGTAATGACAATAGTAATGGTTACCCTTACTATTGCCATTACTATTACCATTATTATAGTAATAGTAATGATAATAATTGTAATATTAACGGTAATAGTAATAATAGTAATGGTAAAAGTAATATTGGTAATGGTAATAGTGATAATAGTAATGGTAATAGTAATGATAATACTAATGGTAATAGTAATGGTAATAGTAATGATAATTATAATGGTAATAGTAATGATAATAGTAATGGTAATAGTTATGATAATAGTATCGGTAATAGTAACGTTAACAGTAATGGTAATAGTAATGATAATGATAATAGTAATTATAATAGTAATGGTAATACTAATGATAATAGTAATGGTAATAGTAATGATAATAGTAGTGGTTACCATTACTATTACCATTATTATCATTAATAGTAATGATAACAGTAATGGTAAACATTATTATTAAAATTACTATTACCATTACTATTATCATTAGTATTACCATTATCATTACCATTACTATTACCGTTACTATTATCATTACTATTACCATTACTTTTACCATTACTATTATTACTCTTACCATTACTATTATAATTAGTGTTACTATTACTATTATCATTATACTTGCTATTATTATTACCATTACTATTATCACTCATTACCATTATCATTACTATAATCATTACTATTACCATTATCATTACTATTACCATTCCTCTTATTACTATTACCATTACCAGTACCATTACTATTATCATTACTATTACCATTATTATTTTAGTAATGATAATGGTAATAGTAATGATAATAGTAATTGTAATAGTAATAATAGTAATAGTAATGGTAATATTAATGATAATAGTAATAGTAATGACAATAGTAATGGTAATAGTAATAATTATGGTAATAGTAATGATAATAGTAATAATAGGAATGGTAATAGTTATGATAATAGTAATTGTAATGGTAATAGTAATGACAATAGTAATGGTTACCATTACTATTACCATTTCTATTGTCATTACTATTATCATTAATATTACTATTACTATTATCATTACCATAACTATAATCATTACTTTTACCAATATTACCATTATTATCATTACTATTACCATTACAATTATCATTACTATAATAGTAAAGGTATTAGTAATGGTAATATTAATGATAATAGTAATGGTAATTGTAATGAAAATAGTAATGGTAATAGTAGTAATGGTAATAATGATAATAGTAATAATAATAATGGTAAAAGTAATGGTAATAGTAATGATAATATTGGTAATTATAATAGTAATAGTAATTATAATAGTAATGATAATAGTAATAGTAATACTAATAGTAATCGTAATAGAAATGATAATAATGATAATGGTAATACTAATGATAATAGTAATGCTATTACTAATGATAATAGTAATGGTAATAATAATGATAATAGGAATGGTAATAGTAATGGTAACATTAATGGTAATAGTAATGGTAATAGTAATGAAAATGGTAGTGGTAATAGTAATGATAGAAGTAATGGCAATATTAATGATAATAGTAATGGGAATAGTAATGATAATAGTAATGGTAATCAGCAATGATAATAGTAATGGTAACCATTACTATTACTATTATCATTTACCATTACTATTATTATTACCATTACTATTACCATCACCATTACTTTTATCATTACTATTACAATTACTATTACTATTACCATTACTATTACCATTACTACTACAATTACTATTACCATAACTGTTATGATTACCATTATCATTACTAATACCATTATTATCATTAGTATTACCATTACTATTATCATTACTATTACCATTACTACTACCATTACTATTATCATTACTATTACCATTACCAAAAGTAATGATAATAGTAATAGTAAGGGTAATAGTAATGATAATAGTAATGATAGTAATAGTAATGGTAATGATAATAGTAATGGTAATAGTAATGATAATAGTAATAATAATTATAGTAATGGTAATAGTTATGATACTAGTAATGGTAAGGATAATAGTAATGATAATATTATATTATTAGTAATGGTAATAGTAATGATAATAGTAATGTTAATAGTAATGATAATAGTAATGGTAATAATGATATTAATGGTAATAGTAATGATAATTGGAATGGTAACAGTAATGATAATAATAATGATAGCAATGGTAATAGTAATAATAGTAATGGTAATAGTAATGATAATAACGGTTACCATTACTATTAGCATTACTATTACCATTACTATTATTTTTACCATTACTATCATAATTATTGTCATTACTATTTCTATTACCATTACTATTGTCATTACTATTACTTTTATCATTACCATTACTATTGTCATCACTATTACCATTACTATTATTATTACTATTACCATTACTATTAACATTACTATAACCATTACTATTATCATTATCATTACTGTTGTCATTACTATTACCATTATTATCATTACTATTATCAATCATTACTATTACAATATTACTATTTGCATTACCATTACTATTAGCTTTACCATTACTATTATCATTACCAATACTATTATCATTAATACCATTAATATTACCATTAGCATTACCATTACTTTTACAATTACCATTACCATAATCATTACCATTACTATTATCATTACTAATACCAGTACTATTACCATTACTATTGTCATATTACCATTACTGTTATCATTACTATTACCGTTACTATTATCATTACTTTTCCCGTTACTAATATCATTATCATTACTATTACCGTTACTATTATAATTACTACCATTACTATTACTATTATCATTACCATTACTATTATCATTAGTTTTACAATTACTATTACCATTACCTATATTATTACTATTACTATTACCTTTACTATTGTCATTACTATTACCATTCCTATAATCATTAATATTACCATTACTATTGTCATTACTACTATCATTACCATTACTGTTACCATTATTATTGTCATAACTATTACCATTACTATTACAATTTTCATTTGTATTATCACCACTATTACCATTATTATTATCATTACTATTACCATTACTATTATCACCACTATTACCATTACTATTATCATTACCATTACTATTACCATTACTATTATCACCACTATTACCATTATTACCATTAATATTATCACCATTATCATTACTATTATCATTACCATTACTATTATCATTACCATTACTATTATCATTACCAGTACTATTACTATTATCACCATTATTATTATCATTACTATTACCATTACTATTATCAGTACTATTACCATTACTATTATCATTAGTATTACCATTACTATTATCATTACCATTATTGTCATTACTATTACCATTACAATTACTATCATTAGTATTACCATTACTATTATAATTACTATTATCATTACCATTACTATTACCCTTACTTCTACCATTACTGTTATCATTACTATTACCATTACAAATAGTAATGGTAATAGTAATAATAATAGTAATAGAAATTATAATAGTAATGGTAATAGTAATGATAATAGTAATGATAAAAGTAATGGTTATCATTACTATTATCATTATTACTATTACTACTATCGTTACTATTATCATTACTTTTACCATTACTATTGTCATTAGCATTACCATTGCTATTATCATTACTATTTTTATCATTACCATTACTATTACCATATCTATTGTCATCACTATTACCATTACTATTGTCATTACTATTACCATTACTATTATAATTTCTATTACTATTATCATTACTATTACCATTACTATTATCATCACTCTTACTATTACTATTATAATTATTATTACCATTACTATTATCATTACTATTACCATTACTATTATCATTACCATTACTATTACCATTACAATTACTATTACCATTATTATTACTATTACTATTTTCAATATTATTACCAATATTATAATTACTATTACCATAACTATTATGATTACCATTATCATTGCTATAACCATTATTATCATTACTATTACCATTACTATTACTATTACCATTACTATTATTATTACTATTACCATTACTATAGTAATGATAATGGTAATGGTAATAGTAATGATAATAGTAATGGTAATAGTAATAATGGTAATAGTAATGATAATAGTAATGGTATTAGTAACGGTAATAGTAATTATAATAGTAATGGTAATAAATATGATAATAGTAATGGTAATAGTAATAGTAATGATAATAGTAAGGGTCTTAGTAATGGTAATAGTAATGGTAATAGTAATAGTAATTGTAATAGTAATGATAATAGTAATGGTGATTATAATAGTATTGGTAATCATAATAGTAATGGTAAATGATAATAGTAATGGTAATGATAATAGTAATGGTTACCATTACTATTATCATTACTATTGCCATTACTAATACCATTACTAATATTAATATTACCATTACTATTATAGTAATGATAATAATAATGGTAATATTAACGGTAATAGTAATGGTAATAGTAATAAAAGTAATGGTAATTATAATAGTAATGGTAATAGGAATTATAATAGTAATGGTAATAGTAATGATAATAGTAATAATAATTATAGTAATGGTAATAGTAATGGTAATAGTGTGGATAATAGTATTGGTAATAGTAATGATAATAGTAATGGTTATAATTATAATAGTAATGATAATAGTAATGGTAATAATAATGAAAATAGTAATCATAATAGTCATGGTTACCATTACTATTACCATTACTATTATCATTACTATTACCATTACTATTGTCATTATTAATATCATTATTATAATTACTATTACCATTACTATTATTACTATTGTCATTACCATTACCATTACTATTACCAATGCTCTTCATTACCATTATCATTACAATTACCATTACTATTACCATTACTATTACCATTACTATTATTATTACTTTTACTATTTTCATTACCATTACTATTATCATTAATATTACCTTTTTATTACCATTACTATTGAA
>NC_134820.1:32582077-32584577 GCF_046742065.1 Oratosquilla oratoria | reverse complement strand
TTGGACCGATGGGCCGATGGACCCATGGGACAGTTGGCCCGTTCGGCCCTCATCCTGTTGGTTCGTTGGCTGGTGTTTTGGTTCGTTTGAACAGTTTTTTTTTTTTTTTGATTGGTTGTGAAAACCGTTGGTGGAACCGTTTCGGACTGTTGGACCGATGTACCGCTGGGACCCATTGGACCGTTGGACCGTTGGGCCGTTGGCTGTTTGGTTCGTTGAACCGTTGGACCCTTGGACCGTTGGACATTTGGATCGTTGGCCCGTTGGCCCGTTGGCCCTTTTGGTCCGTTGGCCCATTGGTATTTTGGCCCATTGGCCAGGTGTTTGAATGTCTCGCTGGCCCGATGGTTCGTTGGCCCGTTGGCCCGTTTGCCCAGTGTTTGGTGGCCCGTACTCCCGTTGGCCCGTCCAGTTAGCCCTATGGGTCGTTGGCCCGTTGGTCCGTTAGCTCATTGGCCCGTTGGCCCGTTGGACCGCTGGCCCGTTGGCCCAATGGGTCGTTGGCCCGTTGATCCGTTTGCCCATTGGCCCATTGGCCTGTTGGCCCGTTGGCCCATTGGCCTGTTGGCCCGTTGGCCCGTTGGCCCAATGGGTCGTTGTCCCGTTAGCTGGGAGGAATTAAGTTTCCTTGCCTGAGCCAGTCATTACAGACGACACAAACGATTTTTCGTCCCTTGCGGCCCAGGGGAGGTGGGAGGAGAGGTGGAAGAGGGAGGTGGAAGGTGGTGGTGGAGGTGGAATGGGGTTAGAGGGGCGGGGCGCTGGGGAGGGGAGGTGGAGGTGTTGGGAGGGATGAGGTGGGAGGTGGGAGGGGGAGGTGGAGGTGGAAGAGGGAGGTGGAAGGTGGTGGTGGAGGTGGAAGAGGGAGGTGGAAGGTGGTGGTGGAGGTGGAAGAGGGAGGTGGAAGATGATGGTGGAGGTGGAAGGGGAGGTGGAAGATGGTGGTGGAGGTGGAAGGGGAAGTGGGAGATGGAGGGGGGGGTGGAGATGGGAAAGGCGGGGGGAGGTGGAAAGATGGTGGCAAATGGTGGGGGAATGGGCGGGGAGGTGGAAGATAATGGTGGAGGTGGAAGGGGGAGGTGGAAGATGGTGGTGGGGGTGGAAGGGTGAAGTGGGAGATGGAGGTGGGGGTGGAAGGGTGAAGTGGAAGATGGTGGTGGAGATGGAAGGGGGAGGTGGAAGATGGTGGCGAAGGTGGAAGGGGGAGGTGGAAGATGGTGGTGGAGGTGGAAGGGGGAGGTGGAAGATGGTGGTGGAGGTGGAAAGGGGAGGTGGAAGGTGGTGGTGGAGGTGGAAGATGGTGGTGGAGGTGGAAGATGGTGGTGGAGGTGGAAGATGGTGGTGGAGGTGGAGGTGGAAGATGGTGGTGGGGGTGGAAGATAGTGGTGGAGGTGGAAGGGGGTGGAAGATGGTGGTGGAGGTGGAAGGGGGAGGTGGAAGATGGTGGTGGAGGTGGAAGGGGAAGAGGCAAAGATGGACGGAAACATAACATCCTTTAATGATTTTTTTTACTTGGTTAAGACCAGGCGATTTTATTCAGTATTTTGGAGGGGAGACCCCCGTGGGTTGGGGTTCGGTCCAGCCTCGGAGGGCATGGGAAAAAAACTCTCCTTTTAGACTCGTGAGTGTAGAGTAAGCTATCGTGGGCAAGGATATTTGCTTTAGTACATGAACCTCAACTTTTTGCCTGGTGTGGAAGTCTCGGGCAACTGCAAGCAACCAGTGACTGTCACCGAGTTGTGGAATCCTTTCTCATCATCTCATTAGTCGAGAGAATGGCATCAACGGAGGAGGTGCCTCTTCTGTTGGCTTTGCTGGTCAAGAAAAAGAGACGGTCGGGGACGGAAACTGCCAGTGACGGTCACTTGTTACCGGAGCGGGCAACAGCCATAGTCTGTTGCGCAACCGGGCAACCGTAGTGACGTAGTGTGAAAGGCTCAATTTAAGATAATGATAGGCAACTAGCGACGGTCACTAGTGACGGTCACTAGTGACGGTCACTAGTGACGGTCACTAGTGACGGTCACTAGTGACGGTCACTAGTGAAGGTCACTAGTGACGGTCACTAGTTGCCTAGTGTGAAAGGGTCCTTAGTTTTCTCTGTCCTTGTAACGCGTCCTTGCGTCCAGGTCAGCTCGTTCTCCGACTTCGAGAACCACACTTCGAGCGATTTTAGGCCGAACCTTAACCAGAATAAAGACCACAAACGAACCAGAGTTTCATTTCCTCCCTACGTCACCCATCCCGAGTAGTACACTCAGCTGTTACACTTAAGTTGGGATATACTCGTATTTGGCCTGCCCAGGTCACGCAGGGTCATTCAGTCTACCTCGATTAGACAAACGGCAACTGACCTCGCTTGAACCGCGTTCCTAGGTCAGGTTTGATGTCGCTTGCCTGACAATCCTAGGTCGCCTTCTCGCCAGAATAAAGAGAAGAAATCTAGCTGAGTTAGATTCTCCTGTATCATAGTAACGAATCGGTTACATGAGCATCATTT
>NC_134820.1:32552077-32559577 GCF_046742065.1 Oratosquilla oratoria | reverse complement strand
GGAGGGGGAAGGGGAGGGGGGGAGGGGGTAGGGGGAGGGGGGGGAGGGACATCGCGTTGGCGAAATTAAAATACATTCGCTCGCCAAAGCGCTGGGGCCCCGTAATAGGAATATTATTCCACGCGACTAGATTAGCATTTCGCTTCCATTATCTAACACTCATTCTAGATAAGCTTAACCCCCTTTTGCTTACCAACGGTTAGGGGGTTAGGGGGTTGGGGGTAGCCTTGGAAATGAATAGAATCGCCTGACGGCAGTCCTAATTAAAAGGGGTAATTATCACCCGGTAATGAGGGGGTTGGTCATTATATAACAAAGGGGAACCACGGAATTGAACTCATCATTCGTTCTGTCTATCGCCAGCCGACTATACCACAACGTTTCCGTCTCTGTTACCTACGGCCGGAACCTTCACCTTTGCCTCAGGTACTCGGACAGCCGAAGACGGTCTTCTGTAGCCGATAAGGACCGAAACAGAGGATTTCGACACACGGGCAGGAGACGAATCCTAACACGCCACTGCGAGCGAGGAGAACATAAATTCTGTAGTGTTCTATGAATAACAAAGTTGTTCTTCCTTCCTGATGACAGGCAACAGTAATCAGGGCCTTCTTAAACTCTGAGTTAATCATGGCTTGATCAATCTTGCAATGTCCGCCTCCTTCCTCCTCCTCCTCCTCTTTCTCTTCTTTTTCCCTCTTTTCGTCTTTCTCCTCTTTCTCCTCCTCTTCTTCCTCTTCCTTCTCCTCCTCCTCCTCCTCCTCTTCCTACTTCCTCCTCCTCCACCTCCTCTTCTTCTTTTCCCTCTCTTCGCCTTTCCTATCTTAATCCTCTTTCTCCTCTTCCTCTTCTTCCTCCTCCTTCTCCTCCTCCTCCCTCTTCTTCCTCCTCCTCCTCCTTCTCCTCCTCCTCCTCTTCCTTCTCCTCCTCTTTCTCTTATCTTCCCCCTCTTCGCCTTTCTCTTCTTTTCCTCTTTCTGCTCCTCCTCCTCCTCCTCCTCCTCCTCCTCCTCTTCGCATTCCTTGGGTTCTTCCTCATCCTACACTTCTTCCCTCCTTCTCCTCCTCCTCCTCCTCCTTCCACTCTTCCTCCACCTTCTCATTCTACATAGCCTCCTCCTCCTTCCTCTTCCTCCTCCTCCTCCTCCTCCTCCTCTTCCACCTCCTCCTCCTCTTCCTCCTCCTCCTCCTCCAGCTCCCCCGGCCATCTCCCATTTCCTCCTATTCCCAATTTTCCCGCCGCAAACTTTTGTAATCAATTTATATCGATTTTGTCTCTGCGTGGTGCCCATTCCGATGGGGCCCGAGCTCGTTCCCTCCCGCCAGAGGCAGAGAGAGAGAGAGAGAGAGAGAGGGAGAGAGAGAGAGAGAGAGAGAGAGAGAGAGAGAGAGAGAGAGAGAGAGAGAGAGAGAGAGAGAGAGAGAGAGAGAGAGAGAGAGAGAGAGAGAGAGAGAGAGAGAGTGCGTGCGCGTGTGTGTGTTTGTAATTCACCATGGTCATTCGCCATGGTCTTGGATCACATGTGGGACGCGTGATCGACAGCTACTACCCTCCCGGATGAGAGCTCAGAGCTCATGTATGGCCGATCCATGGATAATGATGTGACCTGACACACACACACACACACACACACACACACACACACACACACACACACACACACACACACACACACACACACACACACACACACACACACACACACACACACACACAACTCCTTGTCCACGAGAGTTGAAGCAACTGCTCGCAGCGCAGCGATACTGAAATTATTTCAGCCCTGGGCGGGATTCGAACTTGGACCGCTGGGTTAGCAGTTGCGAACGCTACCACTGCGCCGTCGAGCCGTGTGTGTGTGTGTGTGTGTGTGTGTGTGTGTGTGTACACACACACACATGTACGAAAGGAAAGACAAACACACATACATGCAGTTAGTACACAGACCTACATATACAGCAACGCCATCAAATAGTATATTCCTCTTTTTCACTTCTTTCAGGCTCATGGGATGATTTGCAATCCTAAGATTAAAAAAAAAATAAATAAATAAATAAATAAATAAAAAAAAAAAGTCTGTTTTTCAAAATTTCTTAAAGAAGATGTCTTGTTTATATTCCGAACACAATAGGTATGATCCTGCCATCTCGTTCATCCTTAATCTTCCCCGAACTGTTTGTCCGTTAAACATTTTTTTTTCAAATTCGAATTCAAATTTGAATTCTTAACGGTTATGAATCGACTCGAGAATAATTCGTTCCAAGAATCAGAGGCATAATTATTTATTGTAAATAATCGCTGTCAAATTATTTCTATTGTACAAACCTTTTATTTCATTACTGACGTCATTGGTGGGTGGACCTGACGCCACGGGCTGAGTTCCCCAAATTGAGGCCAGATTCATGACGTCATGCGGAGTAACGGTCAGATGTAGACAGTTACAATGATGACGTTGATGGTGACAACGCCCGTCACTATAACGATTCTTTGCAGCCTCTAACCCCCCCTCCTCCCTTCCCCTCCCTCCCACTCCCCTCCCCTCCCCCTTTACCTCTCCCTTCCCCCATCCCCCTCCCCTCCCCTCCCCCTTTACCTCTTCCTTCCCCCATCCACCTCTCCCTCCCCCTCCCCTTACCACCCCTTTACCTCTCCCTTCCCCCATCCCCCTCTCCCTCCCCCTCCCCCTCCCCGTCCCCTTTACCTCTCCCTTCCCCCATCCCCCTGCCCCTCCACCTCCCCTTCCCACCCCTTTACCTCTCTCTTCCCCATCCCCTCCCCCTCCCCTCCCCACCCCTTTACCTCTCTCTTCCCCATTCCCTCCTCCCTTCCCCTCCCCTCCCCGCCCCCTTTAACTCTCTCTTCCCCATCCCCCTGCCCCTGCCCCTCCCCTCCCCTCCCCCTTTACCTCTCCCTTCCTCCATCCCCCCTTCCCCACCCTCTCTCCCTCCCCTCCCTCCTCTCCCTTCTACCTCCTCTTTCCCACTTGTCCTCCTCCACCCTCAATCTCCCCCTCCCCCTCTCCCTCCCCATCCCCCTGCCCCTCCCCCTGTCCCTCCCTTCCCTCCTCTCCCTTCTACCTCCACTTTCCCCAACCTCTCCGCACTTATCCCCCTCCACCCTTAACCTCCCCCCAGTTATCCTACTCAGCCCTTAACCTCCCCCTCCCCCTGCCCCTCCCTTTCCCCCTCCCCTGCCCCTCTCCCTCCCCTCCTCTCCTTCTACCTCCTCTTTCCCCAACCTCTCCCCACTTATCCCCCTCCCCTCCTCCTCCTCCCCTCCACCTCCCTTCCATCTCCCCTCCTCCTCCCCTCCCCCTCCCCTCCTCCTCCCCTCTCCGTCTCCTTTACCTCTCCCTTCCCCCATCCCCCTGCCCCTCCCCCTCTCTCTCCCCTCCCTCCTCCCCTTCTACCTCCTCTTTCCCCAACCTCCCCATTTGTACCCCTCCACACTCCCCCTCCCCCTCCCTCTCCCCTCCCCGCCCCCTTTACCTCTCCCTCCCCATCCCCCCTGCCCCTCCCCCTCTCCCTTCCCAATCCACCCTCCACCTCCCCTCCCCCTGCCCCTCCCCCTCTCCCTCTCCTCCTCCTGTCCCTCCCCCTCTCCCTCCCCTCCCCCTGCCCCTCCCTCTCTTTTCCCTCCCTCCTCCCCTTCTACCTCCTCTTTCCCCAACCTCTCCCCACATATCCCCCTCCACCCTCCCATCCACCCTCCACCTCCCTCTCAAACCTCCCCCTCCACCTGCCCCCCTAAAAAAAAAAAAAAAAAAAAAAAAGAGGAACGGGCAAGCGTCACCTGTGTTTCTGTCAGCGCCATTGTAAATATTACGACCTCTGCTGCTGCTGTCACTTCCGTCGCTTCTGTCAGTTCCAGAATTTTTAACTTTTTTTTTTTTTTTTTTTTTTTAATTGCCATCGCCCGGGCAGGTACTGGTAACTGTCAAGTGCTCAGGCTTCTATATATCGAGCAGGTGGAGCTCACACGCACACACACACACACACACACACACACACACACACACACACACACACACACACACACACACACACACACACACACACACACACGCACGACTCGGTGGCGCGGTTGGCAGAGCACTGGACTGGGAAGTAAGGTGGTGCTCGAAGTACCTGGTTCGAATCCTGCCCAGGGCCGAAATTATTTCGGTATCGCTGTGCTTCGGGTCGTTACTCCGACTCTCGTGGGCGGAGAGTTGGGTGTGTGTGTGTGTGTGCAAGGTCATAGCATTACCCATAGATCGGTCATACGAGCTCTGAGCTCTCTTCCGGGAGGGAAATAGCTGTCGATCACGAGTCCAACACGTGGTCCAAAGACCAAGGTGAAAGACCAAGGTGAATACACACACACACACACACACACACACACACACACACACACACACCTCATGGCGCAGTGATTAGAGTTCTCTGTTGCCAATACGGCGGTCCGGGTTCGAATCCAGCCCAGGGCTGAAATAATTTCAGTATCGCTGCGCTGCGAGTCGTTACTCCAACTCTCGTGGGCGGGGAGTTGGGTGTGTGTGTGCGTATAAGGTCACAGCATTACCCATAGATCGGTCATATGTGATCTCTGAGCTCTCTTCCGGGAGGGAAATAGCTGTCGATCACGAGCCCAGCACGTAATCCAAAGACCAATATGAACACACACACACACACACACACACACACACACACACACACACACACACACACACACACACACACACACACACAGTGGTAGCGTTCGCGGCCGCCACTACGGCGGTCCGGATTCGAATCCCGCCCAGGAGTGAAATAATTTCAGTTTCACTGCGCTGCGCGTCTTTACTCCAACTCTCTTGGGCAGGAAGTTGGGTGTGCGTGTGCGTGTAAGGTCACAACATTACCCATAGATCGGTCATATATGAGCTCTGAGCTCTCTTCCGGGAGGGAAATAGCTGTCGATCACGAGTCCAACACGTGATCCAAAAACCATGGTGAATCACACACGCACACAAATATAGACATTCAGTCAGATGAACAGGTAGAAAGAAAGGCGGACGAAAAGGAGATATAGACATATAGACATATAGACAGATAGAAAGGAGAGATAGACATATATAAACATATAGAAAGGCAGAAGGGAGAGATGTACACATAGTGATATAGACAGATTAACATGAGAGATAGACATATAGATAAGATAGGAAGATAGAAATGTATACAGACAGAAAGACGAGACAGACAGATTGAGAGACAGAATTCTAGCCATCTAGACAGATAGGCAGATAGACAACAAGGCAGATAGAAAAATAGACAAATAAGAGAGAAGACATGTACACAGATAGACAGATAGACATATAGACAGATAGACAGACAGATAAATAGAGATAGACGGGTAAACAAACAGACAGATAAACAGGTAAACAGATAGATAGACAAATAGACAGACAGACAAATAAGCAGATAGGCAGACATATAGACATACAGATAAATATATAGACAGGTAAACAGATAGACAGGTAAACAGATAGACAAATAGACAGATAGACAGGTAGACAGATAAACAGGTAAACAGATAGATAGACAGGTAAACAGATAGATAAACTGATAGACAGATAGGTAAACATATAGATAGACAAATAGACAGATAGACAGGTAGACAGATAAACAGATAGACAGATAGATAGATAGATAGACAGATAGACAGATAGGTAAACAGATAAATAGACAAATAGACAGATAGACAGGTAGGCAGATAAACAGGTTAACAGATAGACAGATAGACAGGTAAACAGATAGATAAACCGATAGACAGATAGGTAAACAGATAGATAGACAAATAGACAGATAGACAGGTAGACAGATAAACATATAGATAGATAGACAGGTAAACATATAGATAGACAGATAGACAGATAGGTAAACAGATAAATAGACAAATAGACAGATAGACAGGTAAACAGGTAAATAGATAGAGAGGTAAACAGATAGATAAACAAATAGACAGATAAACAGGTAAACAGATATACGGATAGGTAAACAGAAAGACAGACAGACAGACAGATAGATAAATAGACAGATAGACAGACAAACAGGTAAACAGATAGACATATAGACAGACAAACGGGTAAACAGATAGACTTGTAGGCAGATAGACAAATAGACAAATAGACAGGTAGACAGGTAGACAGACAGACAAGCAGCTAATAGTTCAGCCGTAGGCACGTCTCTGTCGCCTTGCTAACAAGTCTGTAATATTAAATCATGTATCCTTGTTACCACGAGCAACACAGAGCCTAAGCTCGATTTTTTTGTCCTTTTTTTAGTCCTTTTTTTGTCCTTTTTTTCTTCTTCCTTTGTTTTGCTGAGCCTTTTTCGCCGCCATCATAGAGAACGCGCCAACCTTAATTGCAAGCTCCGAATATTTTCTTTCGTTCTTTTTCTTCCCTTTCGCCTCCATCCCCCTCTCCCCCTCCTCCTCCTCCTCCCCCTCCTTTTTTAGGGGGGAGGGTGGGGGAGGGAGGGTGGGCATGACCTTGTTTTATAATATTACAGTTGCATTTGGAAGTTGACCACATAGATGTGGACACGGGTTCGAGCCCTCCTAAGTTATCTTATCACGTCGACTTGGTACATACATATATGTATATGTATGTATATATATATAAATATATATGTATGTATGCATCTATATATATACATATATATATACATATATATATGCATATATATATATATATATATATATATATATATATATTCATTCATTTATGTAACTATTTATTATGTATTTATCTATTTATATATTGTTTTTTGTCTATTCAATTACTCATTGCTTATTTGTTAATGTATTTATCGATTCGTTTATCAATTAAATCAAAACATATTTATCTATGTATCTATCGATTGGTTTTCTATCTATTTATTTGTTTATTAATATATATATATAAATATATATATATATATATATATATATACATATATATATATACTTATCCTTTATTCACTTATTTGTTTATTAACTTATTTTTTCTCTATTTCTTTTCTTATTTGATTACTTCTTTTTCTATTTTCTATTAATTTATTTATCCATTAATTTCATGAATCACATCGTGTCTGGAAAAGTCATCGTAAATCTTCCCGTCACGTGACGTGACGTGACGTGACGTGACGTGAAGTCACGTGGCCCTTTCTCTCGTGGCATGACGATCCGATAATTGCCCTGACGTGCTTGCATGCAACTTCAGCCATTGCTTTCAGTGTTTTCAGCTCCTCCGCCGCGTTTTTCAGACAGCCAGCTTGTAATGCCTTTTTTTTTTTTTTTTTTTTTTTTTTTTTTTCTTCCTTTCTCTCTCCCTCTTTCTCTCTCTCTCTCTCTGTCTCTCTCTCTCTCTCTCTCTCTCTTTTTCTTTTTCGTAGAAGGATTTTTGCTTTCCGCTGTTTTTTCTACGACCTTTGCCGACTGGTGTCTAGCCACTGTAGGAGGAGCTTAGGCAATTTGTGAATTCGCTAATTTTTTTAGTCA
>NC_134820.1:32539577-32549577 GCF_046742065.1 Oratosquilla oratoria | reverse complement strand
ATAAACGAATAAATGAACGAGAGAATGAACTAGCCATTCTATGAATAGGTGACTGACTGACTGACTGACTGACTGACTGAATGAAGGGATAGATCCTCCTGAGATTTCCTTACTTCAAAGCGGGATTCGAAACCTGCAAAGGGGATCAAATGTCCCTCACGAACTGCCACGTCCTTGGGCCATTGCTCAGCGTCTCCTGCCGTAAGTACCTCTATATACGTCATCGGGGGAGTCGGCAGAGCCCCTCCTACCTCCCCCTCCAACCTCTCCAACTCCGTCCTCCCCCTTTTTCCCTCTCCCCCTCATCCCCTCCGTCCTTCCCCTCTCCCCCTCCTCCCCCTCCGTCTTCTTCTCCTCCCCTCTCCCTCTCTTCCCCTCTCCCCTTCCTCCCCCTCTCCCCCTCCGTCCTCCCACTATTCCCCTCCTCCCCCTCCGTCCTCCCCCTCCTCCCCTCTCTCATCCTCCACCTTCCGTTCTACCCCCACTTCCCCTTTCCCCCTCCTCCCCCTCCGTTCTCCTCCCCCTCTTCCCCTCTCCCCTCTCCCCCTCCGTCCTCCCCTCTTCTCCTCTCCCCCTCTCCCCTTCTCCCCCTCCGTCCTCCCCCTCTTCCCCTCTCCCCTCCTCCCCCTCCGTTCTACACCTCTTCCCCTCTCCCCTCCTCCCCCTCCGTCCTCCCCCTCTTCCCCTCTCCCCTCCTCCCCCTCCGTCCTCCCCACTTCCCCTCTTCCCCTCTCCCCCTCCTCCCCCTCCGTCCTCCCCACTTCCCCTCTCCCCCTCTCCCCTCTCCCCCTCCGTCCTCTCCCACTTCCCACTTCCCCCTCCTCCCTCTCCACCCTCCCCCTCTCCCCTCTCCCCCTCTTCCCCTTCCGTCTTTCCCATCTTTCCCCTCTCGTCCCCTCATCCCCCTCCGTCCTCCCCCTCTTCCCCTCTCCCCCTCCTCCCTTTTCATCTTCTCCCTCTTCCCCTCCCCCTCTGTCCCCTTACTTCCTCGCTCTCCCCCTTCCCTTTTGGTGAGGGAGTAGAGGGGGGGGGTGAGGTGAGGGATCTTTATATAATTAATGACAATGTCGTTAGCTGTGCACAGGTGATCCTTAATTACGTAACGACGGTGAGTGATGATGACGTAATGAGCAATTCAACGGGAATAAATGATTAAGAGGCGCCACGCGAATAACTACCGATAAAGGCCCATAATTGGATTATGGGCAGGAGGAGGAGGAGGAAGAGGACGAAGAGGAGGAATGGTGGAGGAGGAGGAGGAAGAGGAGGGCGACGAAGAGGAGGACGAGGAGGAGGAGGAGGAGGAGGACGAAGAGGAGGAGGAATGGTGGAGGAGGACGAAGAGGAGGAAGGGGAGGAGGACGAAGAGGAGGAGGAAGAGGAGGAAGAGGAGGAGATGTTGGGGGCGGTAGGGATGGTGGTGATGGTGATGGTCATACCAATAGAAATAGAATGGTATGGTATGGTATAGTGTTGCATTGCATGGTGTGGTATGGTATGGTATGGTGTGGTATGTTATAGTACCATGTGGTACAGTAGGACATAGTATGGTATGATTGAATATAGTAATGGTATGGCATGGTATCGTGTTATATTACATGGTATAGCATGGTATGGTATGGTATGGTATGGTATGGTATGACTGAATGTAGTAATGGTATGGCATAGTATAGTGTTGTATTACATGGTATAGCATGGTATGGTATGGTATAGTACTATGTGGTATAGTAGGGTACAGTATGATATAGTATAGTGATGGTATGGCATGGTATAGTATGGTATAGTATGGTATGGTAAGGTATGGTAAGGTATGGTATGGTATGGTATGGCATGATATAATATGGTATGGTATAGTATGGCATGGTATGGTATGGTATGGTATGATATGGTAGTATGGTATGGCATGGTATGGTATAGTACTATGTGGTATAGTAGGATATAGTATGGTATGATATATTATAGTAATGGTATGGCATGGTATAGTGTGGTATGGTATGGTATGATATGCTATGGTATGGTATGCTATGGTATGGTAAGGTATGGTATGATATAGTATATGGTATGATATAGTATATGTTATGGTATGATATTATAATAATGTAGTATAGTAATGGTATGGTATATTATGGTATGGTATGGTATGGTATAATGTCTTTATCCTGGTTGCCGCCATGTGATTTTATTCGTGTAAACGTGGGAAAAAGGTTGATTGACACTCGACCAATGAACTCCAAAAATCTGGTCACTGTTCGTGGAGGTCACGTGCTGTGACGTGATGACCTGTGACGTGATGGCCTATAACGTGACGACCTGTGACGTCATTTCCTGTGACGTCATGACCTGTGACATGATGACCAGTGACGTGATGACCTGTGACGTGACGACCTGTGACGTGATGACCTGTGACGTGATGACCTGTGACGTCACGACCTGTGACGTGATGACCTGTGACGTGATCCGGGTGACGTGACGACCTGTGACGTGATGACCTGTGACATGATCCGGGTGACGTGGTGCGCACAGTGGAGGGCGTGACGTTACAAAACCAGCCTGACAGCGTGATGTGATTAAATGTCAGTGCGGTGGTGTGATGTGATTAGCGTGACGTAGGAGGCGGTGATTGGATTAACCCTTTCAGTGCGATTTGGGTGTCGCGTCGACGTCGTGTCGTCGACGTCGCGTCGTCGTCGTCGTCTTTCTGGTTTGTGCAACACGATTATCTTGGGTAGACAATTTATTATGTATATTTTTTTCATTAATTACTTATTTATTTGTTTATCTATTATTTTTTTTTACCTATTTATCTATTTATCTATTTATATATTCCATTTATTTTTGTTTACTTATATATTCATCTATCTATCTATTCTTTCATTTACTTGTTTATCTATTTATTCATTTCTAATTTATTATTCACTTATTCATTAATTTATTTATCTATTTATCTAATTATTTATTTATCTTATTAATTTATTTATATTATTCATTCATTTATTCATTTACTTATTTGTTTATGTTTTTATTAATTTTTATTATTATTTATTTATTTATCTATTTGTCTATCTATTAATCTATTCATTCTATTCATTTATTTGTTTTTTATCAATTTACTTTTTTATCTAATTATCTGTTTATCTATTTTTATCTAATCTATTCTTATTTCATTTGTTCATTAATTAATTAATTTATTTATATATATATGTTACCATTTATTCGTTTATTTATTCATTTATCTATTAATTTATTAGTTTTTAGTTATGTATTTATGTCTTAATTTATTTTTTATTTACTTACCTAATTATCTATATATTTATTATTCGTTATTCTTCTATCCATGTATCTATTTTCTATTTTCTTTTATCTATAACTTCTGACTAGTGTATTTACTTATTCTCTGTTTCGATAATTCATTCATTTTTGTTTGGCGCAGTGTAATGTAGCATCACGTAGTACGTGATGTCTGTCACGTACACATAAGCTGACATGGAGGTGGTGTGACGTGACATTGCGTCATGTATGACGTTATTATGACGTGACATTTGACGTCACAGTTGTGGTGAAAGGTCACAGGGTGACGTCAGGAAGTGGTTAGCGTCACCCTAAAGAAGAACTTAGCCTTTCTGTACCGAGTTATTTTTTCAATTCTTATTCTAATTTTAATTTTAATTTTAGTTTTAGTTTTAATTTTAGCTTTTTTTTTTAGTTTTAGTTTTAATTTTAGTTTTAATTTTAATTTTAGTTTTTAATTTTGATTTCAATCTTAATCTTAATTTTAATTTTAGTTTTAGTTTTAGTTTTAGTTTTAATTTTAATTTTTATCTTAATTTTTATTTAAGTTTCATTTTGATTTTAACCTTAATTTTAATTTTATTTTTCATTTCTATTTCTATTTTTTTATTTTTATTTATTTATTGATTTTTCTTTGTTTTTAATTTGATTTCTAATTCTAATTCTAATTTTCTCCAAAAGACAAATTTCAATACAATAATCAATCATCCTTGGGATAGATAAAACCGCGTGGATTTGGGGAAAGACCCGAATGATTTTTTATTTTCTATTTTTTATTATTATTTTTTTTTATTTGGGGGGGAGGGGAGGGAGAGGGGGAAAGGATGTACGATAGGAAAACAATTAATCAACATACTGCATTAATACTTTTTTCTTTCTTTTTTTTACTGGTGGGTCGGGAAAAAAGAGAAAAAGAGAAAAAGAGCGGACGCTATGCTAAATGAAAAATTCCCAGCAATCATTGAGGACGCTCCCTCAAACCCCGCCTCCCTCCCTCCCACCCCCTCCCTCACTCTCTTTCACCTCACCTCACCTCACCTCCCTCCCTCCCTCCCTCCTCCCTCCCTCCCTCCACTCTTTACCACTCTTCCCTCACTCACTCCGCCCTCCTTCACCAACCCCACTCTTTCTCTCGCTCTCTTTCTCTCACTCTCTTTCTCTCATTCTCTTTCTCACACTCTCTCTCACTCTCTTTATCTCTACCTATTTCTCTCTCCCTCTTTCTTTTTCTCTCTTTCTCTCACTCTTTCTCTCACTTTCTCCCTCTTTCTCACTCTCTTTCCCTCTCTCTTTCTCTCACTCTCTTTCTCTCTCACTCTCTCTCACTCTCTTTCTCTCACTCTCTTTCTCTCACTCTCTTTCTCTCACTCTCTTTCTCTCACTCTCTTTCTCTCACTCTCTTTCTCTCACTCTCTTTCTCTCACTCTCTTTCTCTCACTCTCTTTCTCTCACTCTCTTTCTCTCACTCTCTTTCTCTGTCTCTTTCACTCTCTTCCTCTCAATCTCTTTCTCTCACTCTCTCACTCTTTCTCTCACTCTCTTTCTCTCTCCCTCTTTCCCTCTCTCTCTTTCTCTCTCTTTCACTCTCACTCTCTTTCTCACTCCCTCTTTCTCTCTCTTTCTCTCACTCTCTTCCTCTCAATCTCTTTCTCTTTCTCTCCCTCTCTCCCTCTTTCTCTCACTCTCTTTCTCTCTCCCTCCCCCTCCCTCCTTCCCTCCCTCCTATACCTCCACCTCTTCTTTCACTGTCTTTCTCTCCCCCCCACTCCCTTCCTCCCTCCCTGCTTCACCCTCCCTCCCTCCCGCCCATCTCCACCACCCGCGTCCTCATCTCCACCAATTTTCACGCCCAATTTCTTCGGAACTCCTCCTACATTCACTTTCTCCCTCTCTTATATTTCTCTCTTTCTCTTCTTTTTCCCCTCTCCTCTCTTTACTGCCTGCTTTCCACGTTTTATTTGTTAGTTTTCTCTATTTTCCCCCTTTTTTTTCTTTCTATTGATTCTTTTATTTTTTTATTTATTCATTTGTTTCTTTTTTGCTTTTTTCTCTTTTTCCATTTTCTTTCTTTCTTTTCTTTTTTTTTTTTTTGCTTTTTCACTTTTTTGTATTTTCATTTTTTTTCACAGTCTTTACTTTCCCCCTTTCTCTTTTTTATTTCTTTTGTTTTCTCTTTGTTTCATTTTTCTCTCTTAACTACTTCTCTCTTTCTCTCTCACACACACACACACCACACACACACACACACACACACACACACACACACACACACACACACACACACACACACACACACACACACACACACACACACACACACACACACACACACACACACACACACACACACACACACACACACACACACACACACGGGAGACGAGCCTCGAATTTATTTCTCTCGAAGAAGCCCATCTCTTCGGTGGGAGAGGAGGAAAGTGAGAGAGGGTGAGAGGTGGGAGAAGGGGGAGAGGGGGGAGAGGGAGGAGAGGGGGAGAGGACCCTGGAAGCCGCGTTTCCCCCCCACCAAAGGTCCCGACCTCTGAAATCAATTCCTGGTTGATGACTTCATCGGCCCGAACCCCGCCGGGGAGGAATTGGAGGAGGAGGAGGAGGAGAAGTGGAGGAGGAGGAGGAGAAGTGGAGGAGGAGGGTGAGGAGGAGGGTGAAGGTGAGGAGGAGGAGGAAGAAGGTAAGGAGGAGGAGGAGGAGGAGAAGTGGAGGAGGAGGAGGAGAAGTGGAGGAGGAGGGTGAGGAGGAGGGTGAAGGTGAGGAGGAGGAGGAGGAGGAGGAGGGTGAAGGTGAGGGTTAGGAGAAGGAGGAGCAGGGTGAGGAGGAGGAGGAGGAGCGGAGAAGGAAGAGGAGGAGGAGGGTGAAGGTGAGGGTGAGGAGAAGGAGGAGGAGGAGGGTGAGGATGAGTGTGAGGAGAAGGAGGAGGAGGAGGAGGTGGAGGGTGAGGAGAAATAGAGGAGGAGGGTGAGGGTGAGGAGGAGGAGGAGGGTGAGGAGGAGGTTGAAGGTGAGGAGGAGGTAGAGGAGGAGGAGGGTGAAGGTGAGGGTGAGGAGGAGGAGGAGGGTGAGGAGGAGGTTGAAGGTGAGGAGGAGGTAGAGGAGGAGGAGGGTGAAGGTGAGGGTGAGGAGAAGGAGAAGGAGAAGGAGGAGGAGGAGGGTGAGGAGGAGAAGGAGGGTGAGGAGGAGGAGGAGGAGGGTGAGGAGGAGGAGGAGGAGGGTGAGGAGGAGGAGGAGGAGGAGGAGGAAGCGGAGGAGGAGGAGAAGTGGAGGAGGAGGTTAAGGGTGAGGAGGAGGATGGAGGAGGAGGAGGAGGAGGAGGGTGAGGGTGAGGAGGAGGAAGAGGAGGAGGAACAGGAGGAAGAGGAGGTCAGGAAAGGAGTGGTGGGGGCGGGGGGGCGGGTGGCGTCCCAAACCAGTACTTCGCTTTAAGATGATTGTTGATTGAATTTGAAAAAAAAGTGGCGACCCCAATTTATTTTATTTTATTTATTTTTTATTTTTTATCTTCTCATTCTGGAAAGACTAGAGACCTCTCGTTCTCTCCCCCGCCTTCCCCCCGCCTTCCCCCCGCCTTCCCCCCGCCTTCCCCCCACCCCTCCCAAACAAGCAAAGATCTTTGTAGGAATTAGTTGAAAGAATCTACACTTGAATGGGAAGGAGGCTCCCCCTCCCCCTCCCCCTTCCCCCTCCCTCCCGCCTCCCTTCCCCCTTCCCCTCCCCCCCACGGTCTTCCCAAAATGAAGTTAATAAACCTTAGAGATGGATAGGAAAGGTAAAAATGAGTGAAAGGTAATAATAGCCTTTTTCTTTTTTGTAGGTACCTGAAAAAGGCTGCGAGAAGGGGAGAGGGGAGGGGAGGGGAGGGGGAGGAGGAGGAGGAGGTGGAGGAGGAGTAGGGTGCGAAGAGGAGGACAGGGGAAGTGGAGGAAGGGCGAAAGTGGTGGAGAAAGAGAGCGATTGTTGGAAAAAGAGGAGGGAAGAGAGGAAAGAGGAGGAATGAGGGAAAGGAGGAGGAGGGATGGAAAGGTGGAGGAGGAGGAGGAGGAAGAGAAGGAGTAGGAGGAGGAAGAGAGGAGGGAAGAAGAGGGTAGGAGAGGAGGGAAAAGAGGAAAAAGGTGGAGTGAGGGAAAGGAGGAGGAGGAGGAGGAGGAGGAGGAGGAGGAGGAGGAATAGGAAGAGGAGGAGAAGGAGTAGGAGGAAGAAAGGAGGGAAGAAGAGGGTGGGAGAGGAGGGAAGAAAGAAAAGAAGAGGAGTGAGGGAAAGGAGGAGGAGGGGAGGAGGAGAAGGAGGATAGGAGGAGGAGGGGGAGGAGGGGGAGAAGGAGGAGGGGGAGGAGGAAGAAAGGAGGGAAGAAGAGGGTGGGAGAGGAGGGACGAGAGGGAAAAGTAGGAATAAGGGAAAGGAGGAGGAGGAGGAGGAGGAGGAGGAGAAGGAGAAGGAGCAGGAAGAGGAGAAGGAGTAGGAGGACGAGGAGGAGAGGAAGAAAGTAGAGGATGGGAGAGGAGCAGGGACGAGAAGAAAAAGTAGGAGTGAGAGAAAGGAGGAGGAGGAGGAGAAGGAAGAGGAGAAGGAACACAAAGGAAGAACAAACAACAGCAGGCCTATACTAAGCTACAATTAAGAAAACAGGGAAACTAAGCGACGGAAGATGAACTAATACTACTGCTACCACTATCCTATCCAAAGGAGTAGGAGGAGGAGGAGGAGAGAAGGGAGGGAAAGGGAGAGGAGGAGGGAATAATAAAGATGTGAGAGGGAAAAAGAAGAAGAAGAAACAAACAAGCCAATGAAACTTGCTCAAAGAGATTTGTATTTTTGTGAAGAAACTTTTTCGTAATAACAAATCGTAAGAAATAAGTAATAATGACATCATTTGATTTTTAGAATGGTGAAACTGATACGTCACAACATCGGTTTAGACGATGTTAACTTAACCGAGCCAAACCTAAGTTAACCTAGTCTGATTTAACCTAGCCTAAACTAACTTGACCTAACCTAAGGGTAATCTAACATAATGAAACAAAATGTAATATGACTTAACTTAACCTTTCATAACCTAGCCGAACATAACTTGATCTAACCCAACGTAACCTAACGTAACCTAACCTATCTTAACCTAACCTAACTTACCCAAGCCTAATCTGATTTAACCTAACGTAACCTAATCTAACTTAACCTCACCTAATATAATATAACCTAATCTAACCTAATTTAATCTAACCCAATCTAACCTAATCTAGCCTAACTTAACCTCACCTAATCTAACTTAACTTAAACTAATTCAATTTAACCTAACCTAATCTAAACTACCCTACTATAACCTAACCTAGCCTAACCTGACCTGACCTGATCTAACCTAACCTAACCCTAGACTAACCCAACCTAAGCTAAGCTAACCTAACCGAACCTGATCTAACCTAACCTAATCTAGCCTAGCCTAGCCTCGCCTAGCTTAGCCTAGCCCTAACCTAACCTAACCTAACCTAGTCTAACCCTAACCTTAACCTTATCCCTAACCTAACCTGTCCTAACCTAACCTAACCTAACCTAACTCTAACCTAGCTCTAACCTAACCTATCCTAACCAAACCAAACCAAACCAAACCAAGCCAAACCTAATCTAACCTAATCTTGTGGAGACTGTTCGTCGTCTCCCTCCGTGCGCACGGGAGTGACCCAAATGGGCGTGACGTCAGAACCAGGAACGGGTTCGTTACTGAGCCTCCAATTTAACAAATTGGAAAATTAGATAATGTTGTTATTTGTTCTCGATTATCTTTTTACTGGAAGTGATTACATTGAAAAATAGATCTCTTAAGAGAGAGAAAAAAGAGAGAAAGAGAGAGAGAAAGAGAGAGAGGTATAGAGAATATTAGATGATGTTATATTTTGTTTTCAATTATCTTATTACTGGAAATGATTACATTGGAAATAGATCTCTTAAGAAGAGGGAGAGACGGAGAGAGACAGACAGAGAGGGAGAGAGAGAGAGAGAGAGAGAGAGAGAGAGAGAGAGAGAGAGAGAGAGAGAGAGAGAGATAGGGGGAGAGAGGTAGAGAGAGGAACTGATTATCTTCTATTTATTGACCGAAAAATTTAATAACCGCTGTTATTAGTTTCCGATAAAATCGTTATTAGAAATTATTTCCTCAGACAAAGTAAGACCAACAATTTGGCGAAACGAAATTTGGCGAAATTATATTTGGCGAAATGACACTTGGCCAAAAAAAATTGGCGAAGAAAAATTTGGCGAAACGGGAATGATTTACTCGAAAGAGTATGAATTGATTGTGGCGGAAAATCGCCATTTTCCCGAATAAAATCCTCTGTTTAGAATCTCGAGTTTCATTATAAGAGTAATACACACTCCCCTTGTCCTCCTCATCTTACTGATATATCACCACTCCTGTATGCTTCTGCTTGTCTTCAGGCGATTTTATTCGTCTGGAAAGTGAACCTCAAATAAAACTGAATAAAATCGCCTGACGCAAGTTAGAACAAGATCTCTAACTCTCCCGGTTAGTCGATCTAATCCCTTAAGGTTTTACTAATCTACAAAGACTATTTGAGGTAGTTAGTGGGGGTGGGGTGAGGGTGGGGTGTGAGGGTGAGGTGGGGTATAGGGTGATGTGGGGTGTAGGGGTGATGTGGGGTGAGGGGTGAAGTGAGGTATGGGGGTGATGTGGGGTGTAGGGGTGATGT